>NC_134835.1:48458004-48536961 GCF_004210375.1 Tachypleus tridentatus
CTCAAGATTTGACTAATGTGAACAAGCAACATTTAATGCAGGTAAAGTAAAAATATTCTATAATGCAAAATAAAATACGTTTTTTCTTCCAGTAATACATACATCAGTTCTCATTTCTATGTTCATTATTTCATAAACAAAAGCCATCGTATTCTTCTTGTATTTTTGTAATTCTCAAATCCAAATTGCTTTACATGATATATTTTTGTTGCTCATGTGTTGTAATTTTATTTACCATATTTCAAGTATATTCAGTGTTATCTTTATCAAAATAAAAATCTTTCAAACAAGAGAAAATTTTATTGTAATTTATATGTTGTTTGTTATTGCTACATTTAAGAATGATGTTTATTAATCGTGCTTTTACGCCCCCTATCACACAGCAGCAAGCTTGAGGGCTTATAACGCTATTTTGGAAGTTTAGTACCTGCGATGGGCACAGTACATTCAACCCATTAGTCAGCTTTGCGCTTTACAATGAAAACCCTGTAACTTTGATTTCATGTACTAGTACTCTTCATTTTAAAACTTTTTTCTAGCTTCAACTAAAAACATTAAGTGCTGATTCATCAAATGTAGGTTTTACTTCAATAATTCTCTTTAATGTGCTTGTACCAACAACTTAATGAACACTTAAAGAAATTAACAAGTTTATTAAAAATGTTCTCTTTTATGTAATAAGGTTTTTCTTGCTGGTTCTTTAATAAAAGTATTAAGCAGTCAAATTATATTCTTAGGATTTAGTTCCTAGCTGAAACAGCCTTCTAGAAAAAATGTTCTACTCTGTTTATAGAATTTCATATTTAACAAACAATTTTTTGTTTTGTTTTTCATTTTTACAATGTATTAAATACTTGTCTCTGCTCCGTGGTCTCAGCCAATGTGTTTGTTTCCAAAACATACAAACAAATAAACATCGTGCCCCCAACCCCAATAGCATAATGGTACTTCTGTAGACTTACAATGCTAGAAACCGGTTTTCGATACCCGTAGTGTGCAAAGCACAGGTAGCCCATGATGTAGCTTTGTGCTTAGCTTTATAAACAAAGAAATATTATAACTTTGCATTTTACGGATTTTTTTAAACTTCCTACTGACGGTTTTAAGGAGTAAAAACCCGAATCCTTGGAACAACGCATCTTTTTTCACATGTGCGAATTAATTTCCGTCATCTGGCCAAGTAAAACAAACACGTTTTCACAGAACTAAAATTATAATAAACACACGTAACAAAAATAACTATTGGCAGTAATAAGCTGAGTAAGAATACACTGATTTCAGTAAGAATTCTGTTGGAAATTACTTGGATGGCAATTAGCTGCAACAAGGAGAAAGAAAAAAAAACAGATTACATTTCCTATTACGACTAAAAGTAAAACCTTTGATGAATTACCAGATAAACTCGTTTCATTTGTGCAGTGTAGAGACGAATCAGAAGAAAAACTCAAAAAAGTAACACCACTCCTATAAAAGAAAGCTCAGCAACTGGTAATCACCATTATAAAAGTTAAATATAGTAGATAAGTTTAAATAATCTAAATTACACAAATTTTAACTATCAAAATAGTTGATACTAAACTTTCATTTTTATCCACAATTTTAGTTTTAATTTCAACAAAGAGGAAATAGATTACATATATATTCGTCTTTAATTTTACTACAAAACTAACATGGCCAGGTGGCTTAAGTAGAGCCATTCGTAATCCGAGGGTCGCGGGTTCGCATCTTCAACACGCCAAACATGCTCGCCCTTTCAGCCGTGGGGGCATTATAAAGTGACGGTCAATCCCACTATTCGTTGGTAAAAGTGTAGCCCAAGCGTTGGCGGTGGGTGGTGATGTCTAACTGCCTTCCTTCTAGTATTACACTGCTAAATTTGGGACGGCTTGCCCAGATAGCCCTCCAGTAGCTTTGTGCGAAATTCAAAAACAAACAAAGAAACAGACAAATGAAAAACAATAACAAGGTATTAATAGATTGTCATTCAATGATTTTTTCAAAAAATGCCTTAGAAATCAAATAAGAACACTGTGCAACAAATAAAAACAAATAATTTAATTTATGTAAACACTGCCAATTAAAATCCTTTAAAATACAATATCATTTAAACATTTAAATACAGCTTCGTTCTAAACCTCTCGCCACCTACCACTGATGTGCAACTGTTTTATAAAGTGTGTGTTTTTCTTATAGCAAAGTCACATGGGACTATCTGCTGAATCGAGTCCCTGATTTTAGCGTTGTAGCCCCAAACCATGACACTTCCTCCTCCATGCTTTACATTTGGTATGAGGTTCTTTTCCTTGAATGCTGTATTTGGTTTACCTCAAGCATGTCCGTTGTTCTGGTGGCTTCAGCATATGGCTACATCGTGCTATATGCTGAAACCACCCAGGGGAATCGACCTCCTAATTTTTGCGTTGTAAATCCATAAACATACCGCTGTTCTAGGGGGGAGAATATTTACAAATGAAATCCATGGTCTGTTTACTTTAAGCACTCTTGTTGAACTATTGTTGTATGCTTAAATATCAATAGAAATGTAGAAAAATTTTCAGACGGAAAAACAAAATTCATTTAGTGAGAAAAACAGATATGTCAGTTTAGTTTGTTTCTTTCAACTGCAAACTATAGCTCTGAATACAAGCAAAATTACATCTTACTATTCAAACACGTGTATTAATGTTATACAAGCAGTCAGAAGGAAACAGCTAGAAACTATACACACAATTTTTTTTTTCAGGGAAGTTTATCTCCGTTTAAAATATCAATTTGTTTGTTTGTTTAGAATTAGCCACAAAGCTACAGAGTAGACTATCTGTGCTCTGCTTACCTGGGGTATCAAAACATTGTTTCAACGGTGCGGTTTCGCAGACATAACACTTTGTCACTAGAGGGCTTAAAATATCAGGAATAAATTGGAAACGAAAAGAATTATGAAGCTATTATTTACAATATCACGATTGAGGTTTTGTGTTACTGAATTTTATTGTCTTTGTAGGTAACACATAAATTGAGTCAGCTTTTGGGTCTTACTTAAAACATAAATATTATATCTGATGTTTTTTTTTAAACGAATATGATCAACCCCTTTCTTTAAAACAAAGTCTGATGAAAAAAAAATTATATCTTATTACACATTTACAACATAGAATTAGGTAACTACTCATTTCTCAAAGCAATGTGAAAATTGAATTTCAAGACTAATATCTTACCACAAGTATTTTTAACTAGTCTTACACATGAGGTCATCCAATAAGTAATGTCCGAAAATTTAATACAAAAGTATATCATCATTTATGTCTTTGTAAAAGGCTTTAATGACTAAAATATATAGTAAGACGTCTATAAAGATGTTCAGACAAATAAAAGAAATTAATCTAAATCTGCGCAAAATCCAAAACAGAACAGACAGAAAAATTACAGGAACAAGATATGTAGTGTAACGTGAAAATACAATAGCAAAAAAATGAGTATGAAAATAAACTAAATCTTTAAGGCCTAGAATTAACATTATTCCTGGAAGCTACAAGTATTTATTTTGACACTTCTAACTATCAGAATTTATAAAATTGAGTCAAAATAGTAATTTGTAAATGGATATGGTTTTTCATTCCAATATAGGGAAGAGCACAAATGACTTACAGCGAAGCTTTATGCCTAACAAGAAAATAAAAAAAAAACAGACAAATCATTTGTGATAAATGGCTTTCGATGTAATTTGAGAGGGTCTAAGTGCAGGTATAAAGTAATAAGACTTATGAAATGGAAAATTTAAAAGAGTTATTAATATATCTGTATTCGTATATGAAGGAAAAACATATTCGAGCCATAAACGAAAACACATTATTATGAAATTAAAATATATATATTTAAAACACGCTGCACAATTTTTTATTTTAAAAAAGAGGATCGTAGGGTACAAGTTACAACGTGGAATTATAAAGTGTGTCCTAGGTTTTGGAGATGAGTGAGTAAGTAGGAGTCACACTGTGGTGGAGATAGACCGTCTATCAGTCTTAATTTTGTAAATTTTACATCAAAATTTCTTTCTTTCTGTTTGAAATACCTTTATACAACGGGAAACTAAGCTTGAATTTTCAAACAAGGTCTGAGTAACTGTCATATTCTTGCTATTGAAATGCCAAGAAAGATGTTTTGAGAATTTCTGCAGAACACTTCCAACGTTGTTATTATTTCACAAGTTTCCTTCGGTGCTGTCCTCTATATGTAAAATCGTGTTTACGTGTATCACAAGCCCCCCTACCATCGTTCTATTGGTTTGTTTTGTATTTCGTGCAAAGGTACACGAGGGTTACCTGCGCTAGTCGTTTCTAACTTAGCAGTGTGAGACCAGAGGAAAGGCAGTTAGTCATCACCAACTCTTGGACTACTATTTTACCAACAGACAATGGGGATGACCGTCACGTTATAACACCACCTTGGCTGAAAGGGCGAGCATGTTTGATGTGTCGGGAATTCGAACCAGCGACCCTCGGATTACGTGTCGAGTGCCTTAAACACTTCGCCGTGCCAGGCCTCTGTTCCATGGGAAATAATTCATTGCAACGTGTCTCTCATACAAATTATGATACGAAAATCATCCAATAAAAATGCTACACATTTTTGTTACGCACATGATTCATATTCAGTTATACAACACTATCGTTTCATTTTTGGAAGGGCTCTTGTTTAAGCGTTTGAAGTTTTTCTTTAGTGCTCCCCCTATTTGTAACTTAAATAGTTTAACTTCCGAAGTGGGGTTTTTATTAATCATTTTTAATTATGTATCTGACATTTTATTTTAAACTCACTATCCAATCTTTATGGTTTTGTAGTTGGGTTTTTTTTTCCCTCGCACGTTTCTTTTCATCTATCAATCAATTTGTTCGATTTATTGCTTACCATGAATTTCGAGGTTAATGTTACCACTCTGAGTGTCACACGTTTTACAAAACATTTTTTCATTGGTAGCAGGTAGGGTAATGCAACGGATGTATTCGTGATTATTATCCAAGATATAGGTTACTGTATGGGTCAATCACCTTTTCCTGAACTTCTCCGACTTCCCCAAGAACATATTATTCTGCTCAGGGTTAAAAAGGCCCGGTGTGGGCAGGTGCGTTAAGGCGTTCGACTCCCTGTTGCACCAAACATGCTCGCCCCTTTTAGCCGTGAGGGCGTTATAATGTGACAGTCAATACCACTATTCATTGGTAAAAGAGTAGCCCAAGAGTTGGCGGTGGGTGATGATGGCTAGAGGAGATAACCCTCGTGTAGCTTTCCGCGAAATTTAGAAACAAAATGTTGTTGGTAAACATTATTATACGCGTTAATTTGTTACATTGTCACGAGACGTTAGATTTAGAATGTTTTCGTTAATGATTTACTATTCAGTTTGAGGTACGTGAAGACGCGTTGTGGCGACAATAGCATATATACGGTTAGTCAACTTCTTCGTGGTTTTACCTTCAACAATTTCTCATATCTCCTTTAACGACTTCCACGTGTAACTTCCTTCTCCGTTTTCAACCTACTTTAATATTTCAACAGTAAGGAAACAATTACAATATTTTATATATTCTCAGATACGCGTTACTGCAGACTCTAGAAATAGTACATTTCGAGCAATTTTATAATTCAACTAAATTTCTAATAACAAATAAATGTGTACATTAATTCTAATGAATTCGCAAAAGCGAAACATTGATTTAAAAAAAGTGCTACTTTTATTTATCTGAAATGTAAAAGTCGGCTTTCACAAACTTTTCCAAACATAATGTGTTTGTGCCCAGCATGGCGAAGCGTGTTAAGGCGTTCGACTTGTAATTCGAGGGTCGCAATTTCGAATCCCGGTCGCACAAAACATGCCCGTCCTTTCAGCCATTGGGGCGTTATGATGTGACGGTCAATCCGACTCTTCCTTGATTAAAGAGTAGCCCAAGAGTTGGCGGTGGGTGGTGATGACTAGCTGCCTTCCCTCTGGTCTTACACTACTAAATTAGGGACGGCTAGCGCAGATAGATCTCAAGTAGCTTTGCGCAAAATTCGAAACAAACTAAAGCAAACGTAGTGCGTTTTCCCACCACAACAATTAACTATCCGATATTGTTGAAACGTCACGTTGCTAAGCGTAAAGCCGTAGAAACAAGAACAGGTATCTAATCTAAATACTAAAATGAATGAAAACGCTGGAAAATAACGTTCGGAGAAATGTTTTCTCTCTTTAAAAGATTTCCTTGTAATTTTCTTGAGAAGAACAGTATTTTATTGTTAATTGTAACATTGGTTGTTGCTGCGGTATGTAATTACCTTCTGGATATTAGCCGTTTTATTTTTATCTATTCACGGTGGACAGATAACTTTCTTCCACTTGACAAGATGTATCTACTCTTTCTTTGCTGCATGGCGACAGTGCTTGTCTTAATGTATCTCAAATTAAGTGGATCAGGGTATTCCAAACACAATGTCTTCAGATTTCTTCAGTCGGCAGTGTTGTCATTCATAACGGCAACACTCACTTCCAACATTGTATTTATATCTTACATGCTTAAAATATCTTATGAAACAAATAATGCCAGCTGGAGATTTAAAGCAGCGGTCATCGCTGTTATGAATAAAGAATACCCTGATTTTGGGTAAGTTATGAGATTTAATAAAATCTGTTTTTATACTTTAAAAAAAATAAAAAAATTGACGTAATTATCTGATGTCAGAAGTATTTTACTGTTAAAAATATGTGGATTAAAGCAACAAAGATGATACTGCGTGTCTTTAATAGATTGAATCTTTCATTAGTTAACTGCATCTTTAAACATAATGTGTAATTTGTAATTAACGAAGTTGATCTTTTGTGTTAATTTTCACAGTTGTTGTGTACTTACATATGCGTAATCGCAGTTGTTGGTTCTACGGATTTCTACAATAAGGTGTATCTGTATTGTCAATACGTTTTTGAAACTAATGATTTATTCACCATGTTACGAAAATTACAGATCTGGTTACTTAACAACTTTCAATCTGCTTTCTGTTGTCAGATATCCTGATTATAAAAGATGTAGTGACGGTTGCCCGGAAGGAAAGACATATTTACTTGGTCTAAGCAACCTTTTATTTTACTATGAAATATTTACAGTTGCGATAGCTCTTTGTTCATGTCATATACTCCTTCGTGAATTATTGGTGAGATTTAAACTTAAATCGTCTAATGTAGTTTTTTTTTTTTTAGAATCCCTTCGTCAGTTAAACAACACTATATAAAAACAAAAAAAAACACTTTTTTTACCTAATTACATTAATTATGTGTGAAATTATATATCGATTATTGTAGACAATCTTTTTTTAGAGTGATAGAGTAAACTTACGTTTTACCAACGGCCCTACATGGCCAAGTGTGTTAAGGCGTGGGACGGGTATTCTGAGGATCGCGGGTTTGCATCCCCGTAGCGCCAAACATGCTCGACCTTTCAGCCGTGGGTGCGTTATAATGTGACGGTCAATCCCACTATTCCTTGGTATAAGAGTAGCCCAAGAGTTGACGGTGGGTGGTGATGACAATCAGCCTTACCTCTAGTCTTACAGTTCTAAATTAGGGTCGGCCATCACTGATAACCCTCGAGTCGCTCTGTGCGAAATTGAAAAAAAACAAACAAACAAACCTTTCACCAACACCAAAAACAATCCAAGAGATGTTATTTATAATAAAAATAATGTGGGATTGATTCTTGGTCTAAGTAAGAGATTTAACTTCCTTCATAACTTAAATAGTGTAAAGTCGAATGTTCTACACAACAATCATTACATTATGAATAATATTTGTTGGCAAACGCGTATTTGTGTGGTGTAGTAATTCTTGTTTTATATTTTCTCAAAGAACAATAGAGTGACAGAAGAAGAAGTTATGCAGGAACTAAAAGTATGACTTCTGTGGGCAATCCCATCGAAAGATATACTTTTATAAAAAAAATTGGACAAGGGTAAGTTTAAATGTAATATGTACACAAGGAGCTTTTTCTGCATTTAAAATTATAGAAAAGTGTGGTGGCTTGAATATGGTAGGTACTTTTATTAGTACTTGAGTTTTGGTTTCAAATTCTTTATGTCAGTTGTTCGGAAAATTGAGTCCAAAGAATAAATACTTAACATTTTGTGAAAAGTTGCAAAAGAACGATTTCGGGATTTAAAGTTAAATTTGTAGTTAATAGGAAAATAATAGAGATAAAATGTTATGTTTTGATAATAGCACTAATTATTTAACAATACCACTCAACGCATGTTGGTATTTTGTTTAATTTTTGTTGTACATTCACTAGATTTTCTAAAAAACTTTCCAACTGATTGAGGATGTGATATTAAGCTGATAATTTTGTAAATTTCACATGAATTTTTTTTTACTCTCTCTTTCCTCCATACAATGGGAAACTAAGTTTGAATTTTCAAACATGGTCGAAGTAACTGTTATATACTTGGTACTGAAATGTGAAGCTAGATGTTTTGAGATTCGCTGCTACAAGTTCCTTTAATCAGGCTCGTATGTGAGCACTTCACAGTTAGTAGATCTCTCAGTCATCTTATCTTCCAGTGGATTTGTCTTCAGTGGGTTACTTTTAAACGTCTGTTGCTTTACTACATCCTTCGACCACAAATTACTTCTGTTTCGGTCTTTGGTTATTCATCCTTTTGCTCTGACAATCACCACTTTAAGTCAGGGATTGGTCAATAAATATCTGTATGTTGATTGTCCCATTCAACTTTTTCATTGGACGATTTCATTCGGTCCATACCATTCAATGTCAAGTTCTTCTGATTGCTCCTTACTGGCCTATTCATCTGTGTTTATATTAATTATGTAACTACCTCTGTTTCCTTTCCTTTGTTGGAATGTTTTCTGCCATTCATCTCTGGATCAGTAAAGGGTCATCTTAGCGGTTCAATGCTCCTTGCGTTGTTCAGGCTCTTACTAGACTATTGATTAAACATTTTCTGTTTCTTCGGTTAACAATTATCAGATGCCTTGTTCAACACGTTCCATTTTATCAATATTTCTGCATTGATAACTTTCTTCCAGATTCATTGTCTTCTGTGACATGTTGATCTTCTGGACTGAAAATGTTAATGGGGTCCTTCATTGCCTTACTGCTTTACACTTTTCATGTGAACTTTGTTAGACCATTTCCTATAGATTTATTTCCTTTTCATCTCAGCCTGTGGTCATTGGTGGGCTGACATTTTAGCCAGGACTATTTCACATACTTTTATCATCTTACATATCTTCTCATTTATCTGAATCATTATTTCCGCCCAGAAACTACGGTGGCTAGGGAGTGTAACTCTGATTAACCTTCCTTCCATTTCTCACCTTCTATGTCCTGTATGTGCTAATTCTCAATGTTTAATTGCTTACATGACGTTCGTATGTAGTGTTCATTCCCCTCTCGTTTGCCTTTGGAAACAGTTCTCTGTTTGTAATATTTCTCCCTCACTAACTGAAATAGAGCTTTTGATTCAATTGGTGTATTTCTCTTTGCATAGTTCAGAAAGTGTTAAACATTCGAAACTAAATAACTGTGTATTTTGATTTAAAAGGAGTATTTGGCAAATTATGAAGAACAAAATAACAGTATAGAAATACATCATTGCCCTGCGAATTTTAAAGTACGTTTGTTCAGTCACAAATAGGCTTAGCATAGTGAGGTAGTTAAGGCGCTCGACTCGTCATTTGAAGGTCGCGGGTTCGAAGTTCCGTCGCACCAAACATGCTCGCCCTTTCAACTGTAGGGATGTAATGATGTGTCAATCAATTGAAGTATTCAATCGTAAAAGAGTAACCCAAGACTTGGCGATGACCTATAATGACTAGCTGCCTTCCCTCTAGTTTTATACAATTAAATTATGGCAGATAACCCTCGTGTAGCTTTGCGCGAAATTCAAAAGGAAACATACAAACAGAAATTTAGAAGATTTATAAAGCAAAATAATCAGTAGTGTCGTTAATATTATATTTTTAAAATAATAAGTTGTTTTCAATGGATTAATTCATTCATTTTTGTTTCTGAATTTCGCACAAAGATACTCGAACGCTATCTGTGCTAGCCATCCCTAATTTAGCAGTGTAAGACAAGAGGGTGGGCAGCTAGTCATCACCACCCACTGCCAACTCTTTTACCAACGAATAGTGGGATTGACCATCACATTATAACGCCCCACGGTTGGAAGGGCGAGCATATTTGGCGCGACCGGGATGCGAACCTGCGACCCTCAGATTACGAGTCGCACTCTTTACGCGCTTGGCCATGCCGGACCATTCGTGCATGTAGGCGTAGTTGAAATGTTTCAAAACTCGTCACACTACGAGTACATCTCGATTGTAACAGCAGAACACATTTTCAAAAGTTATCAATGTTACTTGATAGAGTGGTGCTTACTTGTGTCAGTATAAATTACTATTTATGTTTTATCCATACTTTATAGTATTCTTCATGTAGTAAGAAACATTTAACTATGCATGATATTCTAATTTCTGTATAATGAAATAAGCATTCATTTTACAATTTTACAAAGATTAGAAACATATGTTAATCCATTGTGTTTGTTTTCTCAAAGCACAATAATTTTATCACTAGAATTTAGTTATGTTTTTACATACCAGTATATTACATATTCTATTGATACTTCTTTTATTATTTCAGTGCTTCAGCAGCTGTATATAAAGCGAAAGATAGAGAAACAGGGTGGACAGTTGCTGTAAAGAAGATATATTTATCGCAGCAATTATACAAAGAAGATGTAATTACAGAACTATTAGTCCTCCGTGAAATAAAACATCCTAACGTAATCAGCTACCTAGACAGCTACCTCATAGGAGATGAACTCTGGGCAAGTATTCTTAGTGTTACATATTAGTGAATTCTCTTGTATTTTCAAGTTTACATTCCATAGAGTGCACGTTTAGGTACTAATCGTTATTAAACATAGTAAGTCAATTTCGAGCAACAGTATTGGTTTGTGAATAGTTACCCACATTATTCTTACAGGTTTGCTTTTTAGAAATCTTGTTTTAAATAATACATGATTGGAAGACAATATTCTAGATGAAAAATCTAACTCTTCTAGAGTTACTTTAATTTTTACCTCGTGAAAAATTATTTTGGTATTGGTATTTGTTTTACATATATGATTACTGACAGAATCTTAAGTTAGGAACAAATATTATGTCTCATTGTTTATGAGAGATTTTACTAAAGAATAAAATGTAAGTGAAATTTTAAATTGTGTTTATTTAGGTAATCATGGAATATTTGGGAATCGGCTCTTTGGATAATGTCCTGACCAAAACCCGTTTATCTGAACATGATATATCAGCAATTTGTAAAGAAGTATGTTATATTGACTGTTATGAATAGAGATTTTTGTAATTTTGTTTGCTAACAGATGTCTAATGATTACAGTTTATTTAAAGGTCTGTTCAAAATTATTGCAGTTAGTTTCCCATGTCTGTTTTGCAAGCATTACTATATTAATAACATTGCTTATATATAATAATAATAAAAGCATGTGTCTATGCGTGTATGTTAAAGTCATAGCTTGAAGAAGAATGAACCCAAAAACCAAATATTTTGCACATGTACCAAGATGCTCCTGAGTGTACGCACCTGAGTGTTACTTTTCCACGTACCTGTGCATCTATTTTAGGAGGCAAAGTAACAAAAACCACAAATAACACGAGCGGTTTGTTGCATCACAAAAGAAATCACAGAGAGACAAACACATGTGAGCAGGTGTATATATGGATCTTTTTAAAGAAGGAAACTATCAAGATATCTGCATCGAAAAGAAGTTATTCCCTATATAACAAATTTTAATATATAGAGAAGTCAAGGCAAGAATTATTTTTTATGCTAAAATGGTTTCTAAATTTTCACCATAATAGTACAGTACAGTAGAGATGGATGGATTGAGCCATTCTTGAGGACCATGCCATTTTATTATGAGTTTGTTTCCATTCCATGCAACCAGAAATGACAGTCATGTATGACCAATGCGTTTCTAACGAGGAGTGACCATGTGCCATGATACATGGTTAGTTAACGTCTGTCACTTGGAATATAACAATGTGATAACCTGAGTACAGCTGAATACTTTCATTTATAAAACGACACTGAATGTATAGTAAAGCCGATGGGATTTACTAACAGTCCTTTTTAACAATGGCTTCCATGTCATGTCACTAAGTTACAGAAGTATGTTTTAATATCGCTGTCATTCTGTGTACTGAAAATACATGAAATGAAACATCTACATAACAAAACTGGAAACTATTTGTTGATATTTTTCAATTTAGAATCTTCACTGATTAAAGAAGGTTTTTATTGTCGGTGATATAACAGAAAACACCTTAACTCGGAAATGATGCGAGTTTAAAATTGCCCAGGGGCAATTACTGAAGGTGGTTGGTCTCAACCTAAAAGGCCACGCTTTTCTCGTAGCCAGTTTAATGTTAGGTGTTCCAGTGGCAGTAATAACTTTTTCATCTTGGCAGCAGATGGTAAAACAACTGATATATCAACCCAATCTAAGCTTGGTACTTCTGCTATTTATAAATTATATATATTTGAACTATTGAAAACAACAAACACACTGAATTAAAATTATAGTGATATTTAAAAGTATTTATCTTTGAAATAAATTTACATCTCATGTAGGTTCTTCAGGGAATAGAATATCTTCACGTTAACAGTGTAATACACAGGGACATCAAAAGTCAAAATATATTAGTTGGTATGGACTGGAGCATAAAACTAGGTAAACTTTAAGACATATAATATCAGGTTTGGTTATTAGAAAAAAAAGTTGACTGCAGGTGTTTTCTTTTACAGATTCCTAATAATTTGTCCAATGTTACTGAAAATCAGGGTGTCTAAAACCCTTCAGGATTATCTTTTATACACATCTAATTTGTAGCCAAAATGTAGAAATTAGTTGAATATGTAAAAGGAAATACACCTGCAGCTATCTTGTTTTACAATAATTTTGAGCTTGTACAATATTTTAGTAATTTACAGCATTTAAATTGCAATATTTAATAAGTTTTATACCATTTGTATAGATATTTTCATAGAAACTTTTGTCTCTCACCATCCAGCCAAACTGATAAGCTATCTTATTGAACAAAATCTTTTTTGGCTCTGACATGTAGGAGACAAAAGATAGATTTGAAATGATGTTTTCGACACGCCACTGGTATTGAATCACAATGGACAAACTGAGAATAATGTAAAATAAAAACACACCATCTTCACTTAGCTTGTTTTTATTAGAATTTTGAAATCAGTTGGTTTTCAATATTGTGCCAGCATTCAGTGCTTGTGCAATGATTTTTTGTTATTAAAGTCATTACTTTCATTCCTACGTGAACAGAAACACATATATTATGAAGATGTTGATACGTTACATGGAAATCATGTTTACTCAGAAATAAAAAATATTCACGTATAAGAATTAGTGTTTCCAGTTCTCATGTTCAGTACAATATTAATGTACAATACATTCAGTACAATATCAACTACATAGCATAGCTATGTATTACTCTTTTAATAAATGTGTATATAATTTGACAAGTAAGCCTGGTTTTACGTATGTTTACCTCCAATGACACAGTCATGTGCCAAGTAATTTTCTAGCCTCCTTTACTGAAATAAATTGCCATATATTACTTGGAGGTGTTTAAATAAATAGAATTTAAAGAAGAAAATAATTTTACTTTTATATTGTTTTTATGACTATTTACCTAAGATATTTGGAAATTATAAAATAATTTATTGGACGTTACATTTTTTTTTAATACAAGCGTCTTCGAAACACATTTGAGTAAGAATTTTTGTTCTGAAAATAAGTGCGAAACACGAATAAAAAGAACAGATTTGTAGCAATATTTTGTTCGTTGACAAGATTTATTTGGATGATTAATTGTTTCTATTTTTCTATCAAAATTTGCAATAGAAACAACACAAATCAAAATTACAGTTAACTGTTTGAATATTTCTGTTGTCAATTTATCTTTAACAAATGATAGTAGAATTTTATTTCATTATAAATTATGTGTCTGATTATTGAAAAGATAGTTTTGTTACATCGGTAATTTGACAGGAGGAGAATAGGCACGAAGAATGTTATCTTTATGTTGTCGTGCTCTCATAAAAGGATATCATACAACTGGCTGAAAAAAGTAGTTTTAACAATTTAAAATTTTACTATCTAAGTTGATCCTAACATGCTGACTACAAAACTGTAAGAATTATTAATATACTTTAAATTCATTTTGTCAGGCTAACTTGAAATTCTTTCTAAATCATTTTTGTTTTCATTTTCACTCAAATGAAAATTTTATTCTTGGTTCTTTTCATCATGTAGCTGACTTTGGATTATGTGCCGTTATAACATCACAAGAAAGTAGAAAAACATCAACGGCCGGCACTCCGTACTGGATGGCACCTGAAATCGTTAAAAACAAAAAATACGGATGCGAAGTCGATATATGGTCTTTCGGGATCACAGTTATTGAGATGATACAGGAGAGCCTCCTTATTGTAATGAAGATCCCCTCATGGTAAGTGTTGCCAACCAGACCGTACAGCCATGGAGAAAAATTAGATTGAATTTCAACTTTCTCCTTATTTGAATGTACTTTCCTTTTGTATGTAAATACTTTGATGAGTTGAGAGTAGAAAATTATGATTGAATAAATCTATAAGAGTTTCCTTCTGGATAAATTTAAAGTATTTCGTATAAATTTCAAGATCTTTTAAGAATTTGGGTAAATTAATGCTTGCGTTAGTTAAAGAGAAATGTTTCTGTAATAATATTACTCATAAAAATTATCATTGTTTCGCAATACCCAACTTCTTAATAGTGAGATTTCGTTTACTTGAATACACAAATGATTGTATAATTTAGTTGAAATGTCTTCCAGCAACTCTAATAAGAAAAGACAGAACAAGGCTTGCCCATTAATCACACATATAGATATACATAAAGTCATGATGTCCCATTTCTTTTCAGCTATTTGATCTCATAGCGAAAAATGGGAAACCTGATATTAAAGAAAAGATAACATTTCTCTCGTATTCCAAGATTTCTTGGAGAAGTGTTTACAAGTCGACGTACGGAAACGATATACAGCTTCGGAACTCTTGAAGGTATGTCGTGAATTACTGTTACTTCACTATTTTATTTTGTTTTGCTTTGAACCTATTACCCTAATGACATACATCAAAAAGCAATATTAATAAGTCGAAGAATTCGTTGTTGTGCTTGCATGTTCATTTTACAGTTTGAGTACATCGACTTCAAACACCACTGCATAATTTATCATTTTATTTTGTAATATCCATCAATCCCATACAATATCACATTTTACTGCTGAAAAATTTACCTGACTTGACGTCAAGATATATGGTGTACTTAATAGCGATTGGGGAACAATTCAATTCTAGAGCAATTTGTCAGAAAGTCCAGCTGGCATCACATAAAGCTTTTATGCAAGTTCTATAATTTCCTAACAATCCTTCATGCCTTGGGAGCTGTGACATGACAACAAAACTTAATGTATGGTGTTAAACACTGTTTTTATGAAGGTTTATTTGTGGGTTGCTATTAAATTTATTCTTCTCAGTATATAAATGTTTTATATGCTAAGTTCTCTGTTAAGACACTGCATGTGGTTCTATGACAGTTATTTCAATCCCTATATTTCATTCAAGCATGAATTCTAAAGAATACTGATTATTCTTACGCTGGTTCATTCAGTTGTCAAGAGGGATCAGTGAAGCGTTACCATTGTGTTGAAATCTACAATCAGTTACCGCATGGGAGAATTATATCCGTAAAATGGAAATAATGACAAAATATTATCTTGTCGTAGCACTTTTGCACAGTACTGTCTGTATACAGAGACTGATTTAACAACATGTTTATCATGTAGAATTGGTACTTTTTTAAACAAATATTTTTTTTATTTTTCACTCAGCATCCTTTTATATCACGAGAAAAGAAATGTGAACACCATAACCGAGCGATGTGAGGCCAATATTCATCCTCGTTTATATTTATTTTTTTGTGTATTCTATGTGTTGTTGTTTTGTATGTATTGTAAGCATTGGCACGTTAAATATTTATGATGTATAAATTGGGTTATTTGTTTTATATTTAATTATGTTATTTGGCTGTTAAATTTTACTGTATGTATATGTTTTATAATGTACAATATCATTATAAAATTGAAAGAATTAAAGGAGAATTTGTTTGAAATTACATTATTCTGTTCATATTTGGTGATTAAATCAACTCTAGAAAAGAATAAGTAATTAAATATCATATTGCCATTTTTTGGTCCAAGTTATTTTATTTTCATAACGGATAATGTTTGTGCTAAAAGTACTCAAATATCTACAAATAAAAAGAAATATAGAAGTTTTTAATAGTTTAATTGGTATTTTCCAAGATATATCAATCCTACACAAAATATTTCAAATGATATAAACAATATCTCCATATTTCGCAGTTATATCACTGAAATTACAAAAAAGTAAAGAATAAAAATAAATGATTCTAATAAATCAGCATGACTATTGATTATTCAACACCATCGCTATCTATAAAATTTCCTTATTCCATCTTACATTGTCGCTTTTACTTTTGCTTTCAGTTTGGGATTTTAAACATTCTACAAACTCTGTGTAGATGTCGGAAACAAATTTTGTGATTATGTATCTTAGTGTTTTTGGAGATTTAATGATTTTAATTCAAGAATGCTGTATAGGTGAAATACAGTTGTACAAGGACAGTTATTACAGACACATGAAACGCATTGGTTTAACTTCTGTTCTCATAAAGGTGTGTAGGCCGTGATGGTAGGTAACTGGTGGCAGTGTATTATCCATCCTTGATCATTGAGATGAGAAATTGATATATTGTTAAAATCTGCACTTTTATGGATTAGTGTAACAAGAGCATCTCTTTCGAAGTGTTACATAAAGCATTCTCTGTTGGGGGGAGAACCTTTAGAAGTGATTTATTGTTTGTGAAAAACAGTTTTGCGAGTGAAGTGTACAGAGGAGTGTTATGAAGTAAGACACCCTCGAAATTGATGGTGGAAAATAAGAAAAATATCATCAATATACCTTCTTTAGAGAACAGGTTTGAAGCTTCAATGGCAATTGTCAACCCATTTGTGTTCTTGGTGATTGAGGAAAATGTTGGCAAGCCTAAAACTCATGTAGGAGCCCTTACCAACAACATCTATCTGCTCGTATAATGTTATTAAGGAGGTGTAGAGAGTCTTTAGTCGAGAGTTCAAGCACAGATTTGAAATAAGATTCAGAAAGACCATTATCAGCAGAGACGTAACCCGAGGGCGCAGTCCATCTGAAAAATCAATTCGTTTTATAGCATTGAATGAAAAGTAAAACGTATGTAAACACTTAAAAGAGAGATTCACGAGCTAAGCCACAGACTATACACACTATCCAGTTTCACTGATACAAGGGAATGATAAATTTTGACATTTGTGGAATGAGCTTGGTCTTAAAGAAGTGTTTAGACATGATGTCTATCTCAGTATCTGTTGAAAGCGAAAGCAAGAAACCAGAAAGCTTTATGAATTTTAATTCATAGTACTTCAACTGCCTGGTGAGTGATGCTATTTAAAATAGTTTCTATATTAGTAAAATGATTGATTAAACAGTAAATTATTTATTTATTATATCCACTTGTAGCAAAATGACCTTCATATAGAAACCGAAAAAGTGCTATGGGTTATTAATTAATGCCAATAAGTTCTCAACAAAGGTTTTAAACATTTTATTGGAATTTATCAGTCAGTTTATAAAACTAAATATCTTAAATAAGCATCCTAAGAGAAGTGAAAAACACCAGTAAATGAAAAAAGTATGATTAGATATAGAAGGAAACACTATAATCTGTACCTTAGATCATAAAAATACAATCAGGTTTCTATACCAGTATTTATGAAAAAACAGTTATGACAGAAACGTTTCAGTAGTATGTTAGTAACATTATTCTCTCATAGAAGCACATGTAGCTGAAAAATACAAACGTAATTTTAAATCTGTAGTAACTCCACAGAAGTATAGAAACACCACTGTAAGACACACAGAATACGCTAATAAGACCTTTGTAAAACACATTTAAGTTAAACCTATACTGTTTCGTCAGGTACACTTTTATTACACTAAACCTATAATAGATGTACATTGAATAGAAGACTCTCAGCTTTTGTAAATGAAGAATGTCATACTTAAATATAAACATTTGAAATCAAATTACCCTTAGTAACACAGTGTATACATAGAATCTTAATAAGAGTATCCACCATTTTATGACACGCACAATATACCAAGTAAGACTATCTAAAGAAAGAAATCCGTAAATATAAAACGTGCACAATAAATTGAAATCTATACCCAATCCTATGGGCTTTTGTAATATACATAATTCACCTAGTGATGCCTACAGAAACCATAGTAACAACATGCGCGTACATTAAAATTAACCACATACAGAACTTAAATGCCAGAATCCTCCTGTAAACTGTCCATCTGTAGTAACAGTCTCTCTAGCGTAAAGTAGTAATGGGTGTTATAAAGACTAATCGATAGGTTACATTATTGTATTAATATGATATCTACCCATATATCAAGGGTATTGACTTCTGAATAAAGGGTATTAGGTTACATTGTTCTTGTACTCATCATCTCCTTACTTCAGGAACAAGCAAAAGGAGGGCGAGATACTTCCATACAAACACATTTGATTAATAGCACATATCGTCATGTGAGTTGTGATAAATATGTATATAACGAAGAAACATGTCACGGCTTCTATTAACGTGACACAAATTAAATTAGGTTGTGATACACATAGCTAACATTTTTTACTTCATACGTAAGCTTATTCACAGCACCATTTTTACCATGTATGACTGATGATGATAAAACAATAAAATTTATCTAAAACTATATAGATGTGAATAAGTAATATGTTTTGTAGAAAATTGTAGAAAAACTAATTTTGACAGATTTATATGTGTAAAACAATTTAAAACAAATGGATAATATACTGAACTATTCAATACTTGAAATCATCTTGTTTGTAGCTTTTACTTTTCAAAGTACTGTTCATGCTGTTAGAGGAACACTTGTGAAGCCATGGTAAAGAGAGAGAGAGAAAGAGTGGCATCAGATTTGGGGTGCCAAAAGTACTCTACAAGTAGTTGCCAAAATTTATAGTCCATGACATTGAAATTATTACAGTGTTTTGACTACAATAAATCTTTTATTGTGCACTATTATTATCAAAGGTAATATACTTTAATTGTCGTAACTTTTATTTATTGATTCAGAGTATTAAGCCATATGATTACCGAACATATTCGGTACCGCACATCTCACAATTAGTAACTGGCATTATTGGAATATGTACGTCATAGGTCACTCTCCTTTAGTCAAGACTTGGTGGTATTACTTCCATATTCCAACCTATGAACAGAAAGGTGAACGATAATTGCGGAGACATTGAGCAGAACAACAAATTTCCATCGTTCACGAAGCCTCCTCCTAGGAATATGTCTCGCTCTTACAGCATCATTTATCATCTGATTTTCAAGATGAAATCGTAAACTCCATGACTTTTATGTTTAAAATGGGTTATAGTTATTTTTTGTTGAGAATGTAACATAATGACTAGACTGTGAGAGCAATATTGTATGCTAAAATTTCGTTATTGGTGGTTTTATGTTGAACTATGCTTTACAATGTTTGTTCGGTCAGGTGATTTAGGTGCTCGACTCCCAATCTAAGGTTCGTAGGTTCGAATCCCAGTCACACCAAAAATGCTTGATCTTAAACCCGTGAGGATGTTGTAATGTGACAGTCAAACCCACTATTCGTTGGTAGAAGAGTAGCCCAAAAGTTGGCGGTTGGTAGTGATGACCAGCTGCCTTTTCTCTAGAGTTGCACTGCATAATTAGGGTCGGCTAGCGCAGATAGCTTTCATGTAGCTTTGTGCGAAATTCAAAACAAAAAAAACTTTAGATTCAAATTTCTGGTTATTTGAAATATATTGTATACATTTCGTAACATTTTTCCGTGTTTATGTTGTTAAAGTACGCTGTCTTTCTTTTCACTGAATGTTATTAAATGTGTTTTCTATGGATGGATTGTGTTAGTATTTTGTTCATGATGAGTACTGTTAGTATTTGTTCTGTGTTGGTAGTGTTTTGCTCTCTATAGATTATATTAGTGTTTACATGTGCGGGTCATGTCAGGTGTTTGCTCTGTACGTGGGTTGCAAAAGCGTCTGCTCAGTGTAAATTGCATTGATGTTTGCTCTATGTAGTTTAATTTAGTGTTTGTATTATATATTTTTTTCCTTTTCGATTATTTCAGATAGTATATGTTCTGTGTGGAGTATGTTAAGTAATGAATACTTTCTGAACATTACTCAAATGGACTTTGTTGTGTTTCCTGGTGCAAAGCTACACAATGGGCTATTTGCACCCGAGGAAATCGTACCTCGGATTTTTGCTTTGTAAGTCAGTAAGCATACCTCTGCTTCACCAATTACTTAGAATCATAATTCATATAAACGAAAGTGCTTACACGTAAAATACCCGTGTATTCAATGGACATATATGTCTCCTAAAATGTTTGATTTACAGATAAAAAATATTATGTGAATAATGTTAAAAGGGTAGACAAACGGTTGATATATATGAAATATGTTTTAACAAAATTGGAAGTTGTTTTGCTTAATACAGAACCTAAGTCTAGGCATATGATTGAGTGCCATTCAAAAAATTCACTTTTTTATATAGGTTTTGTAACCTTCAAATCAAATATAAACTATTTTCAACTTTTCTTTCTTGAAGCCTCCATCTTCTTTATTCGAGAGATTGACAAAATTTTGTTGGATAACATCTAGAAAGTGACTATAATTTTCAAACCGAGAACGTTTAGACATAACCGACACTGTTTTGTTTCATAACATTGAGAAAGTGACTGGCGTTTTCAAACTGAGTGCTACTGATATGATTAACATTGTTTAGTTACATAATGTCAACAAAGTGACAAGTGTTTTAAAACTTAGAATTATTACCCACAATGCTTGTCATGCTGTATATACTACTGCTACTAGAATTCGAGTTGTGCACATTTAGTTCGCCATCTTTAATTTTTCTCATGTTTTTATTTACGTCTTTTGATCGTTTTCGAGGGAATGGAAACGTCCAATTTTCGATTTATTTATTCATTTAATGATTGTGGATAGAGCTCTGTGTTGGTGAAAGGAAATGTTTAGAATCGTTATGAGGCCCGGCATCAATGTTAATCTCTGCTGATGAGGTGTAGGAAGAGATACAGGTGCCACTTCCTTGGTTCGGAGTATTCTCAGTTTCAGTTCCATCTACCTTCTTCCTACCCATGGCCTTAATGACAAACTGAAAGTTTCAGATATGAGGTACTACATCGCCATTTTATAACACTAATTCTTGTAATTAAATCATTAAAATAAAGTAAAACAGTTGGTTAATTTGTTAATGTCTTTTGACAAATACTAAAAAATAGTAGATTATTCGGCACTGAAATGGTGTTTTCCGATGCAACAATCTATTTTTCTACATTGCCTGAGGATATATTGCCATGGATACGAACATTATATGAACAGTACAACATTGAGTGTTTGTATGTTATATTCATATTAAATTTTTCAATTAAAAATTCCAGTGCCTACCTATTTCAGAACATGACTGACAAAGAGATGCACTCTCACATACATGAAAATCAAACACTGTGCAGCTAGAGGTTATATTTACGTATATCATTGTTTTCGAGAGAATAAAATTATATGTCGACAGTCAACACTTTAAAAATGTAAAACTTTTGGTGTGTTTTAATTATGTTTTACTTCATTTCCTTATTTCAATAAATTAGAGTAAGAAATAACTTACCCATGGTTGTCCTCATTGCTGCAGTCGTAAAGAAAGGATTATAATTAATTACTCTTTAAATAACGATTAGAATTTTAGAAGTATATCCACGTTATTATAGTAAAATATGAGTAAAATCAATGTGTGTTGATTCAACACATTAAGTTATGCATGAAATAACGTATCAGATTATTAAATAACATCAGCCATCGAAGACAGATGGAGTTTATGTACGCCCTAACTCTGTGTATATTTGTTAGCAAAATTTCTCGAAAATGGCTAAATGTATTTGGAAAAATATTGGTAAACATTTGGGTTAGGACCCAACTTTGAAGTTTATTATTTTTTGGAGGATCAAGGTGACAGCAAGGACATGGATATTCAAACAATCCCTATCTATTTACATGGTGGGCATATGTAGAACATTATTCTTCATTGTCCTGCCAACAATAGATCGTGTCCCTTGACAACGACGAACATACAAACATATTTTCGTATTCTTTGGGAGCCGAATATGATCAACGCTAAGTATCAGAGGTATGCACTTTATTGAGTGAGCCAATAGTTAAGACAGATGTTTGACTTTCTCAAGGCTTTCATAGTACACGCGTACTAAACTGTTTAGTGCAGCAAAGTTCATTGTTATATATTCTACTTATGTAAATCAAAGGTAACCGATAAAAACAACAAAATAAGATTTCTTACACTAAATCGAGAATGTTCGTTTTTCGTTGGTTTTTTTTAATTGGATGAAATGATGTGAAAAATTCGAACTCAAGATTTGACTAATGTGAACAAGCAACATTTAGTGCAGTAATAAATTTCCCACTCGCTCTCATTTGCTCTGAGACTCTGTTCGAGGTGTCCCGAGGCCAATGCGTGTAGTTGGCGAAAACAGGTGGTCGAAATGCCGAAGATATACTCTAGGGACGTCGAATGGAAGGACCCGCCGCCAACTGTTCGGGCACTTTTCGCTACAACTGCGTGTAGACGTCCGACACGCCGCAGCAAACTGCTGTTGGTCCACGCACGCGCGAAACAGGCAGAAGAAATGGGTTTCCCCGTCGGTAGACGGCGGACGCGAGTTTTTAAATTTCCCGCTGGCTCTCATTTGCTCTGACACTCTGTTCGAGGTGTCCCGAGGCCACCTTGTTGTTGGCGGGAACAGTTGGACGAAATGCCGAAGATATACTCTCGGGACGTCGAATCGAAGGACCCGCCGCCATCCGTTCCGGCACTTTTTGCTACAACTGCGTGTAGACG
This sequence comes from Tachypleus tridentatus, assembly GCF_004210375.1. Taxonomy (NCBI): domain Eukaryota; kingdom Metazoa; phylum Arthropoda; class Merostomata; order Xiphosura; family Limulidae; genus Tachypleus; species Tachypleus tridentatus. Next base: position 48,481,268 of record NC_134835.1, read on the forward strand.
ACCGACACGCCGCAGCAAGCTGCAGTTGGTCCACTCACGCGCGAAACAGGCTGAAGAAATGGGTTCCCCCGTCGGTAGGCGGCGGGCGCGGTTGTTTAAATTACCCACTCGCTCTCATTTGCTCTGAGACTCTGTTCGAGGTGTCCCAATTCCAATGGGTGTTGTTGGCGTGAACAGGTGGTACAAATGCCGAAGATATATTCTAGGAACGTCGAATCGAAGGATCCGCCGCCAACTGTTCGAGGACTTTTTGCTACAAGTTCGTGTAGACGTCCGATACGCCGCAGCAAGCTGCTGTTGGTCCACGCACGCGCGAAACAGGCCGAAGAAATGGGTTTCCCCGTCGGTAGGCGGCGGGCGCGGGTGTTTAAATTTCCCGCTCGCTCTCATTTGCTCTGAGACTCTGTTCGAGGTGTCCCGAGGCCAATGCGTGTAGTTGGCGGGAACAGGTGGTCGAAATGCCGAAGATATCCTCTAGGGACGTCGAATCGAAGGACCCGCCGCCAACCGTTCGGGCACTTTTCGCTACAACTGCGTGTAGACGTCCGACACGCCGCAGCAAGCTGCTGTTGGTCCACTCACGCGCGAAACAGGCCGAAGAAATGGGTTCCCCCGTCTTGAGGCGGCGGGCGCGGGTGTTTAAATTTCCCGCTCGCTCTCATTTGCTCTGAGACTCTTTTCGAGGTGTCCCGAGGCCAATGCGTGTAGTTGGCGATAACAAGTGGTCGAAATGCCGAAGATATCCTCTAGGGACGTCGAATCGAAGGACCCGCCGCCAACCGTTCGGGCACTTTTCGCTACAACAGCGTGTAGACGTCCGACACGCCGCAGCAAGCTGCTGTTGGTCCTCACACGCGCGAAACAGGGCGAATAAATGGGTTCACTTGTCATGAGGCGGCGGGCGCGGGTGTTTAAATTTCCCGCTCGCTCTCATTTTCTCTGAGCCTGTGTTCGAGGTGTCCCAAGGCCAATGCGTGTAGTTGGCGGGAACAGGTGGTCGAAATGCCAAAGATATCCTCTAGGGACGTCGAATCGAAGGACCCGCCGCCAACCGTTCGGGCACTTATCGCTAGAACTGCGTCTAGACGGCCGACACGCCGCAGCAAGATGCTGTTGGTCCACGCACGCGCGAAACAGGCCGAAGAAATGGGTTAACCCGTCGGCAGGCGGCGTGCGAGGGTGTTTAAATTTCCCGCTTGCTCTCATTTGCTCTGTGCCTCTGTTCGAGGTGTCCCGAGGCCAATGCGTGTAGTTGGATGTAACAGGTGGTCGAAATGCCGAAGATATCCTCTAGGGACGTCGAATCGAAGGACCCGCCGCCAACTGTTCGGGCACTTTTCGCTATAACTGCGTGTAGACGTCCGACACGCTACAGCAAGCTGCTGTTGGTCCACGCACGCGCGAAACAGGCCGAAGAAATGGGTTCCCCCATCGGTAGGCGGCGGTCGCTGGTGTTTAAATATCCCACTCGCTCTCATTTGCTCTGAGAATCTGTTCGAGGTGTCCCGAGGCCAATGCGTGTTGTTGGCGGTAACAGGTGTTCGAAATGCCGAAGATATCCTCTAGGGACGTCGAATCGAAGGACCCGCCGCCAACCGTTCGGGTACTTTTCGCTACAACAGCGTGTAGACGTCCGACACGCCGCAGCAAAGTGCTGTTGGTTCACGCACGCGCGAAACCTGCCGAAGAAATGGGTTCACCCGTCATGAGGCGGTGGGCGCGGGTGTTTAAATTTCCCTCTCGCTCTCATTTGCTCTGTGCCTGTGTTCGAGGTGTCCCGAGGCAAATGCATGTTGTTGGCGGGAACAGGTGGTCGAAATGCCGAAGATATCCTCTAGGGACGTCGAATCGAAGGACCCGCCGCCAACCGTTCGGGCACTTTTCGCTACAACTGCGTGTAGACGTCCGACACGCCGCAGCAAGCTGCTGTTGGTCCACGCACGCGCGAAACAGGCCGAAGAAATGGGTTCCCCGTAGGTAGGTGGCGGGCGCGGGTGTTTAAATTTCCCGCTCGCTCTCATTTGCTCTGTGCCTCTGTTCGAGGTGTCCCGAGGCCAATGCGTGTAGTTGGCTGTAACAGGTGGTCGAAATGCCGAAGATATCCTCTAGGGACGTCGAATCGAAGGACCCGCCGCCAACCGTTCGGGCACTTTTCGCTACAACTGCGTGTAGATGTCCGACACGCCGCAGCAAGCTGCTGTTGGTCCACGCACGCGCGAAACACGCCGAAGAAATGGGTTCCCCTGTCGGTAGGCGGCGGGCGCGGGTGTTTAAATTTCCCGCTCGCTCTCATTTGCTCTGAGACTCTGTTCGAGGTGTCCCGAGGCCAATGCGTGTTGTTGGCGGGAACAGGTATTCGAAATGCCGAAAATATCCTTTAAAAACGTCGAATCGAAGGACCCGCCTCCAACGGTTTTGGCACTTTTCGCTACAACTGCGTGTAGACGTCCGACACGCCGCAGCAAGCTGCTGTTGGTCCACGCACGCGCGAAACAGGCCGAAGAAATGGGTTCCCCGTCGGTAGGCGGCGGGCGCGGGTGTTTAAATTTCCCGCTCGCTCTCATTTGCTCTGAGCCTCTGTTCGAGGTGTCCCGAGGCCAATGCGTGTAGTTGGCGGTAACAGGTGGTCGAAATGCCGAAGATATCCTCTAGGGACGTCGAATCGAAGGACCCGCCGCCAACCGTTCGGGCACTTTTCGCTACAACTGCGTGTAGACGTCCGACACGCCGCAGCAAGCTGCTGTTGGTCCACGCACGCGCGAAACAGGCCGAAGAAATGGGTTCCCCCGTCGGTAGGCGGCGGGCGCGGGTGTTTAAATTTCCCGCTCGCTCTCATTTGCTCTGAGACTCTGTTCGAGGTATCCCGAGGCCAATGCGTGTAGTTGGCGGTAACAGGTGGTCGAAATGCCGAAGATATCCTCTAGGGACGTCGAATCGAAGGACCCGCCGCCAACCGTTCGGGCACTTTTCGCTACAACAGCGTGTAGACGTCCGACACGCCGCAGCAAGCTGCTGTTGGTCCACGCACGCGCGAAACAGGCCGAAGAAATGGGTTCCCCCGTCGGTAGGCGGCGGGCGCGGGTGTTTAAATTTCCCGCTCGCTCTCATTTGCTCTGAGACTCTGTTCGAGGTGTCCCGAGGCCAATGCGTGTAGTTGGCGGTAACAGGTGGTCGAAATGCCGAAGATATCCTCTAGGGACGTCGAATCGAAGGACCCGCCGCCAACCGTTCGGGCACTTTTCGCTACAACAGCGTGTAGACGTCCGACACGCCGCAGCAAGCTGCAGTTGGTCCACTCACGCGCGAAACAGGCCGAAGAAATGGGTTCCCCCGTCGGTAGGCGGCGGGCGCGGGTGTTTAAATTTCCCGCTCGCTCTCATTTGCTCTGAGACTCTGTTCGAGGTGTCCCGAGGCCAATGCGTGTAATTGGCGGTAACAGGTGGTCGAAATGCCGAAGATATCCTCTAGGGACGTCGAATCGAAGGACCCGCCGCCAACCGTTCGGGCACTTTTGCTACAACTGCGTGTAGACGTCCGACACGCCGCAGCAAGCTGCTGTTGGTCCACGCACGCGCGAAACAGGCCGAAGAAATGGGTTCCCCCGTCGGTAGGCGGCGGGCGCGGGTGTTTAAATTTCCCGCTCGCTCTCATTTGCTCTGAGACTCTGTTCGAGGTGTCCCGAGGCCAATGCGTGTAGTTGGCGGGAACAGGTGGTCGAAATGCCGAAGATATCCTCTAGGGACGTCGAATCGAAGGACCCGCCGCCAACCGTTCGGGCACTTTTCGCTACAACTGCGTGTAGACGTCCGACACGCCGCAGCAAGCTGCTGTTGGTCCACACACGCGCGAAACAGGCCGAAGAAATGGGTTCCCCCGTCGGTAGGCGGCGGGCGCGGGTGTTTAAATTTCCCGCTCGCTCTCATTTGCTCTGAGACTCTGTTCGAGGTGTCCCGAGGCCAATGCGTGTAGTTGGCGGTAACAGGTGGTCGAAATGCCGAAGATATCCTCTAGGGACGTCGAATCGAAGGACCCGCCGCCAACCGTTCGGGCACTTTTCGCTACAACTGCGTGTAGACGTCCGACACGCCGCAGCAAGCTGCTGTTGGTCCACGCACGCGCGAAACAGGCCGAAGAAATGGGTTCCCCGTCGGTAGGCGGCGGGCGCGGGTGTTTAAATTTCCCGCTCGCTCTCATTTGCTCTGAGACTCTGTTCGAGGTGTCCCGAGGCCAATGCGTGTAGTTGGCGGGAACAGGTGGTCGAAATGCCGAAGATATCCTCTAGGGACGTCGAATCGAAGGACCCGCCGCCAACCGTTCGGGCACTTTTCGCTACAACTGCGTGTAGACGTCCGACACGCCGCAGCAAGCTGCTGTTGGTCCACACACGCGCGAAACAGGCCGAAGAAATGGGTTCCCCCGTCGGTAGGCGGCGGGCGCGGGTGTTTAAATTTCCCGCTCGCTCTCATTTGCTCTGAGACTCTGTTCGAGGTGTCCCGAGGCCAATGCGTGTAGTTGGCGGGAACAGGTGGTCGAAATGCCGAAGATATCCTCTAGGGACGTCGAATCGAAGGACCCGCCGCCAACCGTTCGGGCACTTTTCGCTACAACAGCGTGTAGACGTCCGACACGCCGCAGCAAGCTGCTGTTGGTCCACGCACGCGCGAAACAGGCCGAAGAAATGGGTTCCCCGTCGGTAGGCGGCGGGCGCGGGTGTTTAAATTTCCCGCTCGCTCTCATTTGCTCTGAGACTCTGTTCGAGGTGTCCCGAGGCCAATGCGTGTAGTTGGCGGGAACAGGTGGTCGAAATGCCGAAGATATCCTCTAGGGACGTCGAATCGAAGGACCCGCCGCCAACCGTTCGGGCACTTTTCGCTACAACTGCGTGTAGACGTCCGACACGCCGCAGCAAGCTGCTGTTGGTCCACGCACGCGCGAAACAGGCCGAAGAAATGGGTTCCCCGTCGGTAGGCGGCGGGCGCGGGTGTTTAAATTTCCCGCTCGCTCTCATTTGCTCTGAGACTCTGTTCGAGGTGTCCCGAGGCCAATGCGTGTAGTTGGCGATAACAAGTGGTCGAAATGCCGAAGATATCCTCTAGGGACGTCGAATCGAAGGACCCGCCGCCAACCGTTCGGGCACTTTTCGCTACAACTGCGTGTAGACGTCCGACACGCCGCAGCAAGCTGCTGTTGGTCCACGCACGCGCGAAACAGGCCGAAGAAATGGGTTCCCCGTCGGTAGGCGGCGGGCGCGGGTGTTTAAATTTCCCGCTCGCTCTCATTTGCTCTGAGACTCTGTTCGAGGTGTCCCGAGGCCAATGCGTGTAGTTGGCGGGAACAGGTGGTCGAAATGCCGAAGATATCCTCTAGGGACGTCGAATCGAAGGACCCGCCGCCAACCGTTCGGGCACTTTTCGCTACAACAGCGTGTAGACGTCCGACACGCCGCAGCAAGCTGCTGTTGGTCCACGCACGCGCGAAACAGGCCGAAGAAATGGGTTCCCCGTCGGTAGGCGGCGGGCGCGGGTGTTTAAATTTCCCGCTCGCTCTCATTTGCTCTGAGACTCTGTTCGAGGTGTCCCGAGGCCAATGCGTGTAGTTGGCGGGAACAGGTGGTCGAAATGCCGAAGATATCCTCTAGGGACGTCGAATCGAAGGACCCGCCGCCAACCGTTCGGGCACTTTTCGCTACAACTGCGTGTAGACGTCCGACACGCCGCAGCAAGCTGCTGTTGGTCCACGCACGCGCGAAACAGGCCGAAGAAATGGGTTCCCCGTCGGTAGGCGGCGGGCGCGGGTGTTTAAATTTCCCGCTCGCTCTCATTTGCTCTGAGACTCTGTTCGAGGTGTCCCGAGGCCAATGCGTGTAGTTGGCGGGAACAGGTGGTCGAAATGCCGAAGATATCCTCTAGGGACGTCGAATCGAAGGACCCGCCGCCAACCGTTCGGGCACTTTTCGCTACAACAGCGTGTAGACGTCCGACACGCCGCAGCAAGCTGCTGTTGGTCCACGCACGCGCGAAACAGGCCGAAGAAATGGGTTCCCCGTCGGTAGGCGGCGGGCGCGGGTGTTTAAATTTCCCGCTCGCTCTCATTTGCTCTGAGACTCTGTTCGAGGTGTCCCGAGGCCAATGCGTGTAGTTGGCGGGAACAGGTGGTCGAAATGCCGAAGATATCCTCTAGGGACGTCGAATCGAAGGACCCGCCGCCAACCGTTCGGGCACTTTTCGCTACAACTGCGTGTAGACGTCCGACACGCCGCAGCAAGCTGCTGTTGGTCCACGCACGCGCGAAACAGGCCGAAGAAATGGGTTCCCCGTCGGTAGGCGGCGGGCGCGGGTGTTTAAATTTCCCGCTCGCTCTCATTTGCTCTGAGACTCTGTTCGAGGTGTCCCGAGGCCAATGCGTGTAGTTGGCGGTAACAGGTGGTCGAAATGCCGAAGATATCCTCTAGGGACGTCGAATCGAAGGACCCGCCGCCAACCGTTCGGGCACTTTTCGCTACAACAGCGTGTAGACGTCCGACACGCCGCAGCAAGCTGCTGTTGGTCCACGCACGCGCGAAACAGGCCGAAGAAATGGGTTCCCCGTCGGTAGGCGGCGGGCGCGGGTGTTTAAATTTCCCGCTCGCTCTCATTTGCTCTGAGACTCTGTTCGAGGTGTCCCGAGGCCAATGCGTGTAGTTGGCGGGAACAGGTGGTCGAAATGCCGAAGATATCCTCTAGGGACGTCGAATCGAAGGACCCGCCGCCAACCGTTCGGGCACTTTTCGCTACAACTGCGTGTAGACGTCCGACACGCCGCAGCAAGCTGCTGTTGGTCCACGCACGCGCGAAACAGGCCGAAGAAATGGGTTCCCCGTCGGTAGGCGGCGGGCGCGGGTGTTTAAATTTCCCGCTCGCTCTCATTTGCTCTGAGACTCTGTTCGAGGTGTCCCGAGGCCAATGCGTGTAGTTGGCGGGAACAGGTGGTCGAAATGCCGAAGATATCCTCTAGGGACGTCGAATCGAAGGACCCGCCGCCAACCGTTCGGGCACTTTTCGCTACAACTGCGTGTAGACGTCCGACACGCCGCAGCAAGCTGCTGTTGGTCCACGCACGCGCGAAACAGGCCGAAGAAATGGGTTCCCCGTCGGTAGGCGGCGGGCGCGGGTGTTTAAATTTCCCGCTCGCTCTCATTTGCTCTGAGACTCTGTTCGAGGTGTCCCGAGGCCAATGCGTGTAGTTGGCGGGAACAGGTGGTCGAAATGCCGAAGATATCCTCTAGGGACGTCGAATCGAAGGACCCGCCGCCAACCGTTCGGGCACTTTTCGCTACAACTGCGTGTAGACGTCCGACACGCCGCAGCAAGCTGCTGTTGGTCCACACACGCGCGAAACAGGCCGAAGAAATGGGTTCCCCCGTCGGTAGGCGGCGGGCGCGGGTGTTTAAATTTCCCGCTCGCTCTCATTTGCTCTGAGACTCTGTTCGAGGTGTCCCGAGGCCAATGCGTGTAGTTGGCGGTAACAGGTGGTCGAAATGCCGAAGATATCCTCTAGGGACGTCGAATCGAAGGACCCGCCGCCAACCGTTCGGGCACTTTTCGCTACAACAGCGTGTAGACGTCCGACACGCCGCAGCAAGCTGCTGTTGGTCCACGCACGCGCGAAACAGGCCGAAGAAATGGGTTCCCCGTCGGTAGGCGGCGGGCGCGGGTGTTTAAATTTCCGCTCGCTCTCATTTGCTCTGAGACTCTGTTCGAGGTGTCCCGAGGCCAATGCGTGTAGTTGGCGGTAACAGGTGGTCGAAATGCCGAAGATATCCTCTAGGGACGTCGAATCGAAGGACCCGCCGCCAACCGTTCGGGCACTTTTCGCTACAACTGCGTGTAGACGTCCGACACGCCGCAGCAAGCTGCTGTTGGTCCACGCACGCGCGAAACAGGCCGAAGAAATGGGTTCCCCGTCGGTAGGCGGCGGGCGCGGGTGTTTAAATTTCCCGCTCGCTCTCATTTGCTCTGAGACTCTGTTCGAGGTGTCCCGAGGCCAATGCGTGTAGTTGGCGGGAACAGGTGGTCGAAATGCCGAAGATATCCTCTAGGGACGTCGAATCGAAGGACCCGCCGCCAACCGTTCGGGCACTTTTCGCTACAACTGCGTGTAGACGTCCGACACGCCGCAGCAAGCTGCTGTTGGTCCACGCACGCGCGAAACAGGCCGAAGAAATGGGTTCCCCGTCGGTAGGCGGCGGGCGCGGGTGTTTAAATTTCCCGCTCGCTCTCATTTGCTCTGAGACTCTGTTCGAGGTGTCCCGAGGCCAATGCGTGTAGTTGGCGGGAACAGGTGGTCGAAATGCCGAAGATATCCTCTAGGGACGTCGAATCGAAGGACCCGCCGCCAACCGTTCGGGCACTTTTCGCTACAACTGCGTGTAGACGTCCGACACGCCGCAGCAAGCTGCTGTTGGTCCACGCACGCGCGAAACAGGCCGAAGAAATGGGTTCCCCGTCGGTAGGCGGCGGGCGCGGGTGTTTAAATTTCCCGCTCGCTCTCATTTGCTCTGAGACTCTGTTCGAGGTGTCCCGAGGCCAATGCGTGTAGTTGGCGGGAACAGGTGGTCGAAATGCCGAAGATATCCTCTAGGGACGTCGAATCGAAGGACCCGCCGCCAACCGTTCGGGCACTTTTCGCTACAACTGCGTGTAGACGTCCGACACGCCGCAGCAAGCTGCTGTTGGTCCACGCACGCGCGAAACAGGCCGAAGAAATGGGTTCCCCGTCGGTAGGCGGCGGGCGCGGGTGTTTAAATTTCCCGCTCGCTCTCATTTGCTCTGAGACTCTGTTCGAGGTGTCCCGAGGACAATGCGTGTAGTTGGCGGGAACAGGTGGTCGAAATGCCGAAGATATCCTCTAGGGACGTCGAATCGAAGGACCCGCCGCCAACCGTTCGGGCACTTTTCGCTACAACAGCGTGTAGACGTCCGACACGCCGCAGCAAGCTGCTGTTGGTCCACACACGCGCGAAACAGGCCGAAGAAATGGGTTCCCCCGTCGGTAGGCGGCGGGCGCGGGTGTTTAAATTTCCCGCTCGCTCTCATTTGCTCTGAGACTCTGTTCGAGGTGTCCCGAGGCCAATGCGTGTAGTTGGCGGGAACAGGTGGTCGAAATGCCGAAGATATCCTCTAGGGACGTCGAATCGAAGGACCCGCCGCCAACCGTTCGGGCACTTTTCGCTACAACAGCGTGTAGACGTCCGACACGCCGCAGCAAGCTGCTGTTGGTCCACTCACGCGCGAAACAGGCCGAAGAAATGGGTTCCCCCGTCGGTAGGCGGCGGGCGCGGGTGTTTAAATTTCCCGCTCGCTCTCATTTGCTCTGAGACTCTGTTCGAGGTGTCCCGAGGCCAATGCGTGTAGTTGGGGATAACAAGTGGTCGAAATGCCGAAGATATCCTCTAGGGACGTCGAATCGAAGGACCCGCCGCCAACCGTTCGGGCACTTTTCGCTACAACAGCGTGTAGACGTCCGACACGCCGCAGCAAGCTGCTGTTGGTCCACGCACGCGCGAAACAGGCCGAAGAAATGGGTTCCCCGTCGGTAGGCGGCGGGCGCGGTGTTTAAATTTCCCGCTCGCTCTCATTTGCTCTGAGACTCTGTTCGAGGTGTCCCGAGGCCAATGCGTGTAGTTGGGGATAACAAGTGGTCGAAATGCCGAAGATATCCTCTAGGGACGTCGAATCGAAGGACCCGCCACCAACCGTTCGAGCACTTTTCGCTACAACAGCGTGTAGACGTCCGACACGCCGCAGCAAGCTGCTGTTGGTCCACGCACGCGCGAAACAGGACGAAAAAATGGGTTCACCCGTCGGTAGGCGGCGGGCGCGGGTGTTTAAATTTCCCGCTCGCTCTCATTTGCTCTGTGCCTCTGTTCGAGGTGTCCCGAGGCCAATGCTTGTAGTTGGCGGGAACAGGAGGTCGAAATGCCGAAAATATCATCTAGGGACGTCGAATCTAAGGACCCGCCGCCAACCGTTCGGGCACTTTTCGCTAGAACTGCGTGTAGACGTCCGACACGCCGCAGCAAGCTGCTGTTGGACCACGCACGCTCGAAACAGGCCAAAGAAATGGGTTCCCCATCGATAGGCGGCGGGCTCGGGTGTTTAAATTCCCCGCTCGCTCTCATTTGCTCTGAGACTCTTTTCGAGGCCAATGCGTGTAGTTGGCGATAACAAGTGGTCGAAATGCCGAAGATATCCTCTAGGGACGTCGAATCGAAGGACCCGCCGCCAACCGTTCGGGCACTTTTCGCTACAACAGCGTGTAGACGTCCGACACGCGGCAGCAAGCTGCTGTTGGTACAACCACGGGCGAAATACCCCGATGAAATGGGTTCCCCTGTCGGTAGGCGGCAGGCGCGGGTGTTAAAATTTCCCGCTCGCTCTCATTTGCTCTGAGACTCTGTTTGAGGTGTCCCGAGGCCAATGCGTGTTGTTGGCGGGAACAGGTAGTCGAAATGCCGAAAATATCCTCTAGTGACGTCGAATCGAAGGACTCGCCGCCAACCGTTCGGGCACTTTTCGCTAGAACTGCGTGTAGACGTCCGACACGCCGCAGGAAGCTGCTGTTGGTCCTCACACGCGCAAAATAGGCTGAAGAAATGGGTTCACCCGTCATGAGGCGGCGTGCGCGGGTGTTTAAATTTCCCGCTCGCTCTCATTTGCTCTGAGACTCTGTTCGAGGTGTCCCGAATCCAATGCGTGTAGTTGGCGTGAACAGGTGGTCCAAATGCCGAAGATATCCTCTAGTGACGTCGAATCGAAGGATCAGCCACCAACCGTTCGGTCACTTTTCGCTACAACTGCGTGTAGATGTCCTACACGCCGCGGCAAGCTGCTGTTGGTCCCCGCACGCGCGAAACAGGCCGAAGAAATGGGTTCCCCCGTCGATAGGCGGCGGGCGCGGGTATTTAAATATCCCACTCGCTCTCATTTGCTCTGAGACCCTGTTCGAGGTGTCCCGAGGCCAATGCGTGTAGTTGGCGGGAATAGGTTGTCGAAATGCCGAAGATATCCTCTAGGGACGTCGAATCGAAAGACCCGCCGCCAACCGTTCGGGCACTTTTTGCTACAACAGCGTGTAGACATCCGACACGTCGCAGCAAGCTGCTGTTGGTCCACGCACGCGCGAAACAGGCCGAAGAAATGGGTTCACACGTCATGAGGCGGCGGGCGCGGGTGTTTAAATTTACCGCTCGCTCTCATTTGCTCTGAGACTCTGTTCGAGGTGTCCCGAGGCCAATGCGTGTAGTTGGTGGGAACAGGTGGTCGAAATGCCGAAGATATCCTCTAGGGACGTCGAATCGAAGGACCCGCCGCCAACCGTTCGGGCACTTTTCGCTACAACAGCGTGTAGACGTCCGACACGCCGCAACAAGCTGCAGATGGTCCACTCACGCGCGAAACAGGCCGAAGAAATGGGTTCCCCGTCGGTAGGCGGTGGATGCGGGTGTTTAAATTTCCCGCTCGCTCTCATTTGCTCTGTGCCTTTATACAACGGGAAACTAAGTTTGAATTTTCAAACAAGGTCTGAGTAACTGTCATATTCTTGCTATTGAAATGCCAAGAAAGATGTTTTGAGAATTTCTGCAGAACACTTTCAACTTTGTTAATATTTCACAAGTTTCCTTCGGTGCTGTCCTCTATATGTAAAATCGTGTTTACGTGTATCACAAGCCCCCTACCACCGTTCTCTTGGTTTGTTTTGTATTTCGTGCAAAGGTACACGAGGGTTACCTTCGCTAGTCGTTTCTAACTTAGCAGTGTGAGACCAGAGGAAAGGCAGTTAGTAATCACCAACTCTTGGACTACTATTTTACCAACAGAAAATGGGGATGACCGTCACGTTATAACACCACCTTGGCTTAAAGGGCGAGCATGTTTGATGTGGCGGGAATTCGAACAAGCGATCCTCGGATTACGTGTCGAGTGCCTTAAACACTTCGCCGTGCCAGGCCTCTGTTCCACGGGAAATAATTCATTGCAACGTGTCTCTCATACAAATTATGATACGAAAATCATCCACTAAAAATGCTACACATTTTTGTTACGCACATGATTCATATTCAGTTATACAACACCATTGTTTCATTTTTGGTAGGGCTCTTTTTTAAGCGTTTGAAGTTTTTCTTTAGTGCGCCCCCTATTTGTAACTTAAATAGTTTAACTTCCGAAGTGGGGTTTTTATTAATCATTTTTAATTATGTATCTGACATTTTATTTTAAACTCACTATCCAATCTTTATTGTTTTGTAGTTGGGTTGTTTTTTTTCCCTCGCACGTTTCTTTTCATCTATCAATCAATTTGTTCGATTTATTGCTTACCATGAATTTCGAGGTTAATGTTACCACTCTGAGTGTCACACGTTTTACAAAACATTTTTTCATTGGTAGCAGGTAGGGTAATGCAACGGATGTATTCGTGATTATTATCCAAGATATAGGTTACTGTATGGGTCAATCACCTTTTCCTGAACTTCTCCGACTTCCCCAAGAACATATTATTCTGCTCAGGGTTAAAAAGGCCCGGTGTGGGCAGGTGCGTTAAGGCGTTCGACTCCCTGTTGCACCAAACATGCTCGCCCCTTTTAGCCGTGAGGGCGTTATAATGTGACAGTCAATACCACTATTCATTGGTAAAAGAGTAGCCCAAGAGTTGGCGGTGGGTGATGATGGCTAGAGGAGATAACCCTGGTGTAGCTTTCCGCGAAATTTAGAAACAAAATGTTGTTGGTAAACATTATTATACGCGTTAATTTGTTACATTGTCACGAGACGTTAGATTTAGAATGTTTTCGTTAATGATTTACTATTCAGTTTGAGGTACGTGAAGACGCGTTGTGGCGACAATAGCATATATACGGTTAGTCAACTTCATCGTGGTTTTACCTTCAACAATTTCTCATATCTCCTTTAACGACTTCCACGTGTAACTTCCTTCTCCGTTTTCAACCTACTTTAATATTTCAACAGTAAGGAAACAATTACAATATTTTATATATTCTCCGATACGCGTTACTGCAGACTCTAGAAATAGTACATTTCGAGCAAATTTATAATTCAACTAAATTTCTAATAACAAATAAATGTGTACATTAATTCTAATGAATTCGCAAAAGCGAAACATTGATTTAAAAAAAGTGCTACTTTTTATTTATCTGAAATGTAAAAGTCGGCTTTCACAAACTTTTTCCAAACATAATGTGTTTGTGCCCAGCATGGCGAAGCGTGTTAAGGCGTTCGACTTGTAATTCGAGGGTCGCAGGTTCGAATCCCGGTCGCACAAAACATGCCCGTCCTTTCAGCCATTGGGGCGTTATGATGTGACGGTCAATCCGACTCTTCCTTGATTAAAGAGTAGCCCAAGAGTTGGCGGTGGGTGGTGATGACTAGCTGCCTTCCCTCTGGTCTTACACTACTAAATTAGGGACGGCTAGCGCAGATAGATCTCAAGTAGCTTTGCGCAAAATTCGAAACAAACTAAAGCAAACGTAGTGCGTTTTCCCACCACAACAATTAACTATCCGATATTGTTGAAACGTCACGTTGCTAAGCGTAAAGCCGTAGAAACAAGAACAGGTATCTAATCTAAATACTAAAATGAATGAAAACGCTGGAAAATAACGTTCGGAGAAATGTTTTCTCTCTTTAAAAGATTTCCTTGTAATTTTCTTGAGAAGAACAGTATTTTATTGTTAATTGTAACATTGGTTGTTGCTGCGGTATGTAATTACCTTCTGGATATTAGCCGTTTTATTTTTATCTATTCACGGTGGACAGATAACTTTCTTCCACTTGACAAGATGTATCTACTCTTTCTTTGCTGCATGGCGACAGTGCTTGTCTTAATGTATCTCAAATTAAGTGGATCAGGGTATTCCAAACACAATGTCTTCAGATTTCTTCAGTCGGCAGTGTTGTCATTCATAACGGCAACACTCACTTCCAACATTGTATTTATATCTTACATGCTTAAAATATCTTATGAAACAAATAATGCCAGCTGGAGATTTAAAGCAGCGGTCATCGCTGTTATGAATAAAGAATACCCTGATTTTGGGTGAGTTATGAGATTTAATAAAATCTGTTTTTATACTTTAAAAAAAATAAAAAAAATTGACGTAATTATCTGATGTCAGAAGTATTTTACTGTTAAAAATATGTGGATTAAAGCAACAAAGATGATACTGCGTGTCTTTAATAGATTGAATCTTTCATTAGTTAACTGCATCTTTAAACATAATGTGTAATTTGTAATTAACGAAGTTGATCTTTTGTGTTAATTTTCACAGTTGTTGTGTACTTACATATGCGTAATCGCAGTTGTTGGTTCTACGGATTTCTACAATAAGGTGTATCTGTATTGTCAATACGTTTTGAAACTAATGATTTATTCACCATGTTACGAAAATTACAGATCTGGTTACTTAACAACTTTCAATCTGCTTTCTGTTGTCAGATATCCTGATTATAAAAGATGTAGTGACGGTTGCCCGGAAGGAAAGACATATTTACTTGGTCTAAGCAACCTTTTATTTTACTATGAAATATTTACAGTTGCGATAGCTCTTTGTTCATGTCATATACTCCTTCGTGAATTATTGGTGAGATTTAAACTTAAATCGTCTAATGTAGTTTTTTTTTTTTAGAATCCCTTCGTCAGTTAAACAACACTATATAAAACAAAAAAAAACACTTTTTTTACCTAATTACATTAATTATGTGTGAAATTATATATCGATTATTGTAGACAATCTTTTTTTAGAGTGATAGAGTAAACTTACGTTTTACCAACGGCCCTACATGGCCAAGTGTGTTAAGGCGTGGGACGGGTATTCTGAGGATCGCGGGTTTGCATCCCCGTAGCGCCAAACATGCTCGACCTTTCAGCCGTGGGTGCGTTATAATGTGACGGTCAATCCCACTATTCCTTGGTATAAGAGTAGCCCAAGAGTTGACGGTGGGTGGTGATGACAATCAGCCTTACCTCTAGTCTTACAGTTCTAAATTAGGGTCGGCCATCACTGATAACCCTCGAGTCGCTCTGTGCGAAATTGAAAAAAACAACAACAAACAAACAAACCTTTCACCAACTCCAAAAACAATCCAAGAGATGTTATTTATAATAAAAATAATGTGGGATTGATTCTTGGTCTAAGTAAGAGATTTAACTTCTTTCATAACTTAAATAGTGTAAAGTCGAATGTTCTACACAACAATCATTACATTATGAATAATATTTGTTGGCAAACGCGTATTTGTGTGGTGTAGTAATTCTTGTTTTATATTTTCTCAAAGAACAATAGAGTGACAGAAGAAGAAGTTATGCAGGAACTAAAAGTATGACTTCTGTGGGCAATCCCATCGAAAGATATACTTTTATAAAAAAAAATTGGACAAGGGTAAGTTTAAATGTAATATGTACACAAGGAGCTTTTTCTGCATTTAAAATTATAGAAAAGTGTGGTGGCTTGAATATGGTAGGTACTTTTATTAGTATTTGAGTTTTTGGTTTTCAATTCTTTATGTCAGTTGTTCGGAAAATTGAGTCCAAAGAATAAATACTTAACATTTTGTGAAAAGTTGCAAAAGAACGATTTCGGGATTTAAAGTTAAATTTGTAGTTAATAGGAAAATAATAGAGATAAAATGTTATGTTTTGATAATAGCACTAATTATTTAACAATACCACTCAACGCATGTTGGTATTTTGTTTAATTTTTGTTGTACATTCACTAGATTTTCTAAAAACTTTCCAACTGATTGAGGATGTGATATTAAGCTGATAATTTTGTAAATTTCACATGAATTTTTTTTTACTCTCTCTTTCCACCATACAATGGGAAACTAAGTTTGAATTTTCAAACATGGTCGAAGTAACTGTTATATACTTGGTACTGAAATGTGAAGCTAGATGTTTTGAGATTCGCTGCTACAAGTTCCTTTAATCAGGCTCCTATGTGAGCACTTCACAGTTAGTAGATCTCTCAGTCATCTTATCTTCCAGTGGATTTGTCTTCAGTGGGTTACTTTTACGTCTGTTGCTTTACTACATCCTTCGACCACAAATTACTTCTGTTTCGGTCTTTGGTTATTCATCCTTTTGCTCTGACAATCACCACTTTAAGTCAGGGATTGGTCAATAAATATCTGTATGTTGATTGTCCCATTCAACTTTTCATTGGACGATTTCATTCGGTCCATACCATTCAATGTCAAGTTCTTCTGATTGCTCCTTACTGGCCTATTCATCTGTGTTTATATTAATTATGTAACTACCTCTGTTTCCTTTCCTTTGTTGGAATGTTTTCTGCCATTCATCTCTGGATCAGTAAAGGGTCATCTTAGCGGTTCAATGCTCCTTGCGTTGTTCAGGCTCTTACTAGACTATTGATTAAACATTTTCTGTTTCTTCGGTTAACAATTATCAGATGCCTTGTTCAACACGTTCCATTTTATCAATATTTCTGCATTGATAACTTTCTTCCAGATTCATTGTCTTCTGTGACATGTTGATCTTCTGGACTGAAAATGTTAATGGGGTCCTTCATTGCCTTACTGCTTTACACTTTTCATGTGAACTTTGTTAGACCATTTCCTATAGATTTATTTCCTTTTCATCTCAGCCTGTGGTCATTGGTGGGCTGACATTTTAGCCAGGACTATTTCACATACTTTTTATCATCTTACATATCTTCTCATTTATCTGAATCATTATTTCCGCCCAGAAACTACGGTGGCTAGGGGTGTAACTCTGATTAACCTTCCTTCCATTTCTCACCTTCTATGTCCTGTATGTGCTAATTCTCAATGTTTAATTGCTTACATGACGTTCGTATGTAGTGTTCATTCCCCTCTCGTTTGCCTTTGGAAACAGTTCTCTGTTTGTAATATTTCTCCCTCACTAACTGAAATAGAGCTTTTGATTCAATTGGTGTATTTCTCTTTGCATAGTTCAGAAAGTGTTAAACATTCGAAACTAAATAACTGTGTATTTTGATTTAAAAGGAGTATTTGGCAAATTATGAAGAACAAAATAACAGTATAGAAATACATCATTGCCCTGCGAATTTTAAAGTACGTTTGTTCAGTCACAAATAGGCTTAGCATAGTGAGGTAGTTAAGGCGCTCGACTCGTCATTTGAAGGTCGCGGGTTCGAAGTTCCGTCGCACCAAACATGCTCGCCCTTTCAACTGTAGGGATGTAATGATGTGTCAATCAATTGAAGTATTCAATCGTAAAAGAGTAACCCAAGACTTGGCGATGACCTATAATGACTAGCTGCCTTCCCTCTAGTTTTATACAATTAAATTATGGCAGATAACCCTCGTGTAGCTTTGCGCGAAATTCAAAAGGAAACATACAAACAGAAATTTAGAAGATTTATAAAGCAAAATAATCAGTAGTGTCGTTAATATTATATTTTTTAAAATAATAAGTTGTTTTCAATGGATTAATTCATTCATTTTTGTTTCTGAATTTCGCACAAAGATACTCGAACGCTATCTGTGCTAGCCATCCCTAATTTAGCAGTGTAAGACAAGAGGGTGGGCAGCTAGTCATCACCACCCACTGCCAACTCTTTTACCAACGAATAGTGGGATTGACCATCACATTATAACGCCCCCACGGTTGGAAGGGCGAGCATATTTGGCGCGACCGGGATGCGAACCTGCGACCCTCAGATTACGAGTCGCACTCTTTACGCGCTTGGCCATGCCGGACCATTCGTGCATGTAGGCGTAGTTGAAATGTTTCAAAACTCGTCACACTACGAGTACATCTCGATTGTAACAGCAGAACACATTTTCAAAAGTTATCAATGTTACTTGATAGAGTGGTGCTTACTTGTGTCAGTATAAATTACTATTTATGTTTTATCCATACTTTATAGTATTCTTCATGTAGTAAGAAACATTTAACTATGCATGATATTCTAATTTCTGTATAATGAAATAAGCATTCATTTTTACAATTTTACAAAGATTAGAAACATATGTTAATCCATTGTGTTTGTTTTCTCAAAGCACAATAATTTTATCACTAGAATTTAGTTATGTTTTTACATACCAGTATATTACATATTCTATTGATACTTCTTTTATTATTTCAGTGCTTCAGCAGCTGTATATAAAGCGAAAGATAGAGAAACAGGGTGGACAGTTGCTGTAAAGAAGATAACTTTATCGCAGCAATTATACAAAGAAGATGTAATTACAGAACTATTAGTCCTCCGTGAAATAAAACATCCTAACGTAATCAGCTACCTAGACAGCTACCTCATAGGAGATGAACTCTGGGCAAGTATTCTTAGTGTTACATATTAGTGAATTCTCTTGTATTTTCAAGTTTACATTCCATAGAGTGCACGTTTAGGTACTAATCGTTATTAAACATAGTAAGTCAATTTCGAGCAACAGTATTGGTTTGTGAATAGTTACCCACATTATTCTTACAGGTTTGCTTTTTAGAAATCTTGTTTTAAATAATACATGATTGGAAGACAATATTCTAGATGAAAAATCTAACTCTTCTAGAGTTACTTTAATTTTTACCTCGTGAAAAATTATTTTGGTATTGGTATTTGTTTTACATATATGATTACTGACAGAATCTTAAGTTAGGAACAAATATTATGTCTCATTGTTTATGAGAGATTTTACTAAAGAATAAAATGTAAGTGAAATTTTAAATTGTGTTTATTTAGGTAATCATGGAATATTTGGGAATCGGCTCTTTGGATAATGTCCTGACCAAAACCCGTTTATCTGAACATGATATATCAGCAATTTGTAAAGAAGTATGTTATATTGACTGTTATGAATAGAGATTTTTGTAATTTTGTTTGCTAACAGATGTCTAATGATTACAGTTTATTTAAAGGTCTGTTCAAAATTATTGCAGTTAGTTTCCCATGTCTGTTTTGCAAGCATTACTATATTAATAACATTGCTTATATATAATAATAATAAAAGCATGTGTCTATGCGTGTATGTTAAAGTCATAGCTTGAAGAAGAATGAACCCAAAAACCAAATATTTTGCACATGTACCAAGATGCTCCTGAGTGTACGCACCTGAGTGTTACTTTTCCACGTACCTGTGCATCTATTTTAGGAGGCAAAGTAACAAAAACCACAAATAACACGAGCGGTTTGTTGCATCACAAAAGAAATCACAGAGAGACAAACACATGTGAGCAGGTGTATATATGGATCTTTTTAAAGAAGGAAACTATCAAGATATCTGCATCGAAAAGAAGTTATTCCCTATATAACAAATTTTAATATATAGAGAAGTCAAGGCAAGAATTATTTTTTTATGCTAAAATGGTTTCTAAATTTTCACCATAATAGTACAGTACAGTAGAGATGGATGGATTGAGCCATTCTTGAGGACCATGCCATTTTATTATGAGTTTGTTTCCATTCCATGCAACCAGAAATGACAGTCATGTATGACCAATGCGTTTCTAACGAGGAGTGACCATGTGCCATGATACATGGTTAGTTAACGTCTGTCACTTGGAATATAACAATGTGATAACCTGAGTACAGCTGAATACTTTCATTTATAAAACGACACTGAATGTATAGTAAAGCCGATGGGATTTACTAACAGTCCTTTTTTAACAATGGCTTCCATGTCATGTCACTAAGTTACAGAAGTATGTTTTAATATCGCTGTCATTCTGTGTACTGAAAATACATGAAATGAAACATCTACATAACAAAACTGGAAACTATTTGTTGATATTTTTCAATTTAGAATCTTCACTGATTAAAGAAGGTTTTTATTGTCGGTGATATAACAGAAAACACCTTAACTCGGAAATGATGCGAGTTTAAAATTGCCCAGGGGCAATTACTGAAGGTGGTTGGTCTCAACCTAAAAAGGCCACGCTTTTCTCGTAGCCAGTTTAATGTTAGGTGTTCCAGTGGCAGTAATAACTTTTTCATCTTGGCAGCAGATGGTAAAACAACTGATATATCAACCCAATCTAAGCTTGGTATTTCTGCTATTTATAAATTATATATATTTGAACTATTGAAAACAACAAACACACTGAATTAAAATTATAGTGATATTTAAAAGTATTTATCTTTGAAATAAATTTACATCTCATGTAGGTTCTTCAGGGAATAGAATATCTTCACGTTAACAGTGTAATACACAGGGACATCAAAAGTCAAAATATATTAGTTGGTATGGACTGGAGCATAAAACTAGGTAAACTTTAAGACATATAATATCAGGTTTGGTTATTAGAAAAAAAAGTTGACTGCAGGTGTTTTCTTTTTTACAGATTCCTAATAATTTGTCCAATGTTACTGAAAATCAGGGGTGTCTAAAACCCTTCAGGATTATCTTTTATACACATCTAATTTGTAGCCAAAATGTAGAAATTAGTTGAATATGTAAAAGGAAATACACCTGCAGCTATCTTGTTTTACAATAATTTTGAGCTTGTACAATATTTTAGTAATTTACAGCATTTAAATTGCAATATTTAATAAGTTTTATACCATTTGTATAGATATTTTCATAGAAACTTTTGTCTCTCACCATCCAGCCAAACTGATAAGCTATCTTATTGAACAAAATCTTTTTTGGCTCTGACATGTAGGAGACAAAAGATAGATTTGAAATGATGTTTTCGACACGCCACTGGTATTGAATCACAATGGACAAACTGAGAATAATGTAAAATAAAAACACACCATCTTCACTTAGCTTGTTTTTATTAGAATTTTGAAATCAGTTGGTTTTCAATATTGTGCCAGCATTCAGTGCTTGTGCAATGATTTTTTGTTATTAAAGTCATTACTTTCATTCCTACGTGAACAGAAACACATATATTATGAAGATGTTGATACGTTACATGGAAATCATGTTTACTCAGAAATAAAAAATATTCACGTATAAGAATTAGTGTTTCCAGTTCTCATGTTCAGTACAATATTAATGTACAATACATTCAGTACAATATCAACTACATAGCATAGCTATGTATTACTCTTTTAATAAATGTGTATATAATTTGACAAGTAAGCCTGGTTTTACGTATGTTTACCTCCAATGACACAGTCATGTGCCAAGTAATTTTCTAGCCTCCTTTACTGAAATAAATTGCCATATATTACTTGGAGGTGTTTAAATAAATAGAATTTAAAGAAGAAAATAATTTTACTTTTATATTGTTTTTATGACTATTTACCTAAGATATTTGGAAATTATAAAATAATTTATTGGACGTTACATTTTTTTTTAATACAAGCGTCTTCGAAACACATTTGAGTAAGAATTTTTGTTCTGAAAATAAGTGCGAAACACGAATAAAAAGAACAGATTTGTAGCAATATTTTGTTCGTTGACAAGATTTATTTGGATGATTAATTGTTTCTATTTTTCTATCAAAATTTGCAATAGAAACAACACAAATCAAAATTACAGTTAACTGTTTGAATATTTCTGTTGTCAATTTATCTTTAACAAATGATAGTAGAATTTTATTTCATTATAAATTATGTGTCTGATTATTGAAAAGATAGTTTTGTTACATCGGTAATTTGACAGGAGGAGAATAGGCACGAAGAATGTTATCTTTATGTTGTCGTGCTCTCATAAAAGGATATCATACAACTGGCTGAAAAAAGTAGTTTTAACAATTTAAAAATTTTACTATCTAAGTTGATCCTAACATGCTGACTACAAAACTGTAAGAATTATTAATATACTTTAAATTCATTTTGTCAGGCTAACTTGAAATTCTTTCTAAATCATTTTGTTTTCATTTTCACTCAAATGAAAATTTTATTCTTGGTTCTTTTCATCATGTAGCTGACTTTGGATTATGTGCCGTTATAACATCACAAGAAAGTAGAAAAACATCAACGGCCGGCACTCCGTACTGGATGGCACCTGAAATCGTTAAAACAAAAAATACGGATGCGAAGTCGATATATGGTCTTTCGGGATCACAGTTATTGAGATGATACAGGAGAGCCTCCTTATTGTAATGAAGATCCCCTCATGGTAAGTGTTGCCAACCAGACCGTACAGCCATGGAGAAAAATTAGATTGAATTTCAACTTTCTCCTTATTTGAATGTACTTTCCTTTTGTATGTAAATACTTTGATGAGTTGAGAGTAGAAAATTATGATTGAATAAATCTATAAGAGTTTCCTTCTGGATAAATTTAAAGTATTTCGTATAAATTTCAAGATCTTTTAAGAATTTGGGTAAATTAATGCTTGCGTTAGTTAAAGAGAAATGTTTCTGTAATAATATTACTCATAAAATTATCATTGTTTCGCAATACCCAACTTCTTAATAGTGAGATTTCGTTTACTTGAATACACAAATGATTGTATAATTTAGTTGAAATGTCTTCCAGCAACTCTAATAAGAAAAGACAGAACAAGGCTTGCCCATTAATCACACATATAGATATACATAAAGTCATGATGTCCCATTTCTTTTCAGCTATTTGATCTCATAGCGAAAAATGGGAAACCTGATATTAAAGAAAAAGATAACATTTCTCTCGTATTCCAAGATTTCTTGGAGAAGTGTTTACAAGTCGACGTACGGAAACGATATACAGCTTCGGAACTCTTGAAGGTATGTCGTGAATTACTGTTACTTCACTATTTTATTTTGTTTTGCTTTGAACCTATTACCCTAATGACATACATCAAAAAGCAATATTAATAAGTCGAAGAATTCGTTGTTGTGCTTGCATGTTCATTTTACAGTTTGAGTACATCGACTTCAAACACCACTGCATAATTTATCATTTTTATTTTGTAATATCCATCAATCCCATACAATATCACATTTTACTGCTGAAAAATTTACCTGACTTGACGTCAAGATATATGGTGTACTTAATAGCGATTGGGGAACAATTCAATTCTAGAGCAATTTGTCAGAAAGTCCAGCTGGCATCACATAAAGCTTTTATGCAAGTTCTATAATTTCCTAACAATCCTTCATGCCTTGGGAGCTGTGACATGACAACAAAACTTAATGTATGGTGTTAAACACTGTTTTTATGAAGGTTTATTTGTGGGTTGCTATTAAATTTATTCTTCTCAGTATATAAATGTTTTATATGCTAAGTTCTCTGTTAAGACACTGCATGTGGTTCTATGACAGTTATTTCAATCCCTATATTTCATTCAAGCATGAATTCTAAAGAATACTGATTATTCTTACGCTGGTTCATTCAGTTGTCAAGAGGGATCAGTGAAGCGTTACCATTGTGTTGAAATCTACAATCAGTTACCGCATGGGAGAATTATATCCGTAAAATGGAAATAATGACAAAATATTATCTTGTCGTAGCACTTTTGCACAGTACTGTCTGTATACAGAGACTGATTTAACAACATGTTTATCATGTAGAATTGGTACTTTTTAAACAAATATTTTTTTTATTTTTCACTCAGCATCCTTTTATATCACGAGAAAAGAAATGTGAACACCATAACCGAGCGATGTGAGGCCAATATTCATCCTCGTTTATATTTATTTTTTGTGTATTCTATGTGTTGTTGTTTTGTATGTATTGTAAGCATTGGCACGTTAAATATTTATGATGTATAAATTGGGTTATTTGTTTTATATTTAATTATGTTATTTGGCTGTTAAATTTTACTGTATGTATATGTTTTATAATGTACAATATCATTATAAAATTGAAAGAATTAAAGGAGAATTTGTTTGAAATTACATTATTCTGTTCATATTTGGTGATTAAATCAACTCTAGAAAAGAATAAGTAATTAAATATCATATTGCCATTTTTGGTCCAAGTTATTTTATTTTCATAACGGATAATGTTTGTGCTAAAAGTACTCAAATATCTACAAATAAAAAGAAATATAGAAGTTTTAATAGTTTAATTGGTATTTTCCAAGATATATCAATCCTACACAAAATATTTCAAATGATATAAACAATATCTCCATATTTCGCAGTTATATCACTGAAATTACAAAAAAGTAAAGAATAAAAATAAATGATTCTAATAAATCAGCATGACTATTGATTATTCAACACCATCGCTATCTATAAAATTTCCTTATTCCATCTTACATTGTCGCTTTTACTTTTGCTTTCAGTTTGGGATTTTAAACATTCTACAAACTCTGTGTAGATGTCGGAAACAAATTTTGTGATTATGTATCTTAGTGTTTTGGAGATTTAATGATTTTAATTCAAGAATGCTGTATAGGTGAAATACAGTTGTACAAGGACAGTTATTACAGACACATGAAAGTGATTGGTTTAACTTCTGTTCTCATAAAGGTGTGTAGGCCGTGATGGTAGGTAACTGGTGGCAGTGTATTATCCATCCTTGATCATTGAGATGAGAAATTGATATATTGTTAAAATCTGCACTTTTATGGATTAGTGTAACAAGAGCATCTCTTTCGAAGTGTTACATAAAGCATTCTCTGTTGGGGGAGAACCTTTAGAAGTGATTTATTGTTTGTGAAAAACAGTTTTGCGAGTGAAGTGTACAGAGGAGTGTTATGAAGTAAGACACCCTCGAAATTGATGGTGGAAAATAAGAAAAATATCATCAATATACCTTCTTTAGAGAACAGGTTTGAAGCTTCAATGGCAATTGTCAACCCATTTGTGTTCTTGGTGATTGAGGAAAATGTTGGCAAGCCTAAAACTCATGTAGGAGCCCTTACCAACAACATCTATCTGCTCGTATAATGTTATTAAGGAGGTGTAGAGAGTCTTTAGTCGAGAGTTCAAGCACAGATTTGAAATAAGATTCAGAAAGACCATTATCAGCAGAGACGTAACCCGAGGGCGCAGTCCATCTGAAAAATCAATTCGTTTTATAGCATTGAATGAAAAGTAAAACGTATGTAAACACTTAAAAGAGAGATTCACGAGCTAAGCCACAGACTATACACACTATCCAGTTTCACTGATACAAGGGAATGATAGATTTTGACATTTGTGGAATGAGCTTGGTCTTAAAGAAGTGTTTAGACATGATGTCTATCTCAGTATCTGTTGAAAGCGAAAGCAAGAAACCAGAAAGCTTTATGAATTTTAATTCATAGTACTTCAACTGCCTGGTGAGTGATGCTATTTTAAATAGTTTCTATATTAGTAAAATGATTGATTAAACAGTAAATTATTTATTTATTATATCCACTTGTAGCAAAATGACCTTCATATAGAAACCGAAAAGTGCTATGGGTTATTAATTAATGCCAATAAGTTCTCAACAAAGGTTTTAAACATTTTATTGGAATTTATCAGTCAGTTTATAAAACTAAATATCTTAAATAAGCATCCTAAGAGAAGTGAAAAACACCAGTAAATGAAAAAAAGTATGATTAGATATAGAAGGAAACACTATAATCAGTACCTTAGATCATAAAAATACAATCAGGTTTCTATACCAGTATTTATGAAAAAACAGTTATGACAGAAACGTTTCAGTAGTATGTTAGTAACATTATTCTCTCATAGAAGCACATGTAGCTGAAAAATACAAACGTAAATTTAAATCTGTAGTAACTCCACAGAAGTATAGAAACACCACTGTAAGACACACAGAATACGCTAATAAGACCTTTGTAAAACACATTTAAGTTAAACCTATACTGTTTCGTCAGGTACACTTTTATTACACTAAACCTATAATAGATGTACATTGAATAGAAGACTCTCAGCTTTTGTAAATGAAGAATGTCATACTTAAATATAAACATTTGAAATCAAATTACCCTTAGTAACACAGTGTATACATAGAATCTTAATAAGAGTATCCACCATTTTATGACACGCACAATATACCAAGTAAGACTATCTAAAGAAAGAAATCCGTAAATATAAAACGTGCACAATAAATTGAAATCTATACTCAATCCTATGGGCTTTTTTGTAATATACATAATTCACCTAGTGATGCCTACAGAAACCATAGTAACAACATGCGCGTACATTAAAATTAACCACATACAGAACTTAAATGCCAGAATCCTCCTGTAAACTGTCCATCTGTAGTAACAGTCTCTCTAGCGTAAAGTAGTAATGGGTGTTATAAAGACTAATCGATAGGTTACATTATTGTATTAATATGATATCTACCCATATATCAAGGGTATTGACTTCTGAATAAAGGGTATTAGGTTACATTGTTCTTGTACTCATCATCTCCTTACTTCAGGAACAAGCAAAAGGAGGGCGAGATACTTCCATACAAACACATTTGATTAATAGCACATATCGTCATGTGAGTTGTGATAAATATGTATATAACGAAGAAACATGTCACGGCTTCTATTAACGTGACACAAATTAAATTAGGTTGTGATACACATAGCTAACATTTTTTACTTCATACGTAAGCTTATTCACAGCACCATTTTTACCATGTATGACTGATGATGATAAAACAATAAAATTTATCTAAAACTATATAGATGTGAATAAGTAATATGTTTTGTAGAAAATTGTAGAAAAACTAATTTTGACAGATTTATATGTGTAAAACAATTTAAAACAAATGGATAATATACTGAACTATTCAATACTTGAAATCATCTTGTTTGTAGCTTTTACTTTTCAAAGTACTGTTCATGCTGTTAGAGGAACACTTGTGAAGCCATGGTAAAGAGAGAGAGAGAAAGAGTGGCATCAGATTTGGGGTGCCAAAAGTACTCTACAAGTAGTTGCCAAAATTTATAGTCCATGACATTGAAATTATTACAGTGTTTTGACTACAATAAATCTTTTATTGTGCACTATTATTATCAAAGGTAATATACTTTAATTGTCGTAACTTTTATTTATTGATTCAGAGTATTAAGCCATATGATTACCGAACATATTCGGTACCGCACATCTCACAATTAGTAACTGGCATTATTGGAATATGTACGTCATAGGTCACTCTCCTTTAGTCAAGACTTGGTGGTATTACTTCCATATTCCAACCTATGAACAGAAAGGTGAACGATAATTGCGGAGACATTGAGCAGAACAACAAATTTCCATCGTTCACGAAGCCTCCTCCTAGGAATATGTCTCGCTCTTACAGCATCATTTATCATCTGATTTTCAAGATGAAATCGTAAACTCCATGACTTTTATGTTTAAAATGGGTTATAGTTATTTTTTGTTGAGAATGTAACATAATGACTAGACTGTGAGAGCAATATTGTATGCTAAAATTTCGTTATTGGTGGTTTTATGTTGAACTATGCTTTACAATGTTTGTTCGGTCAGGTGATTTAGGTGCTCGACTCCCAATCTAAGGTTCGTAGGTTCGAATCCCAGTCACACCAAAAATGCTTGATCTTAAACCCGTGAGGATGTTGTAATGTGACAGTCAAACCCACTATTCGTTGGTAGAAGAGTAGCCCAAAAGTTGGCGGTTGGTAGTGATGACCAGCTGCCTTTTCTCTAGAGTTGCACTGCATAATTAGGGTCGGCTAGCGCAGATAGCTTTCATGTAGCTTTGTGCGAAATTCAAAAACAAAAAACTTTTAGATTCAAATTTCTGGTTATTTGAAATATATTGTATACATTTCGTAACATTTTCTCCGTGTTTATGTTGTTAAAGTACGCTGTCTTTCTTTTCACTGAATGTTATTAAATGTGTTTTCTATGGATGGATTGTGTTAGTATTTTGTTCATGATGAGTACTGTTAGTATTTGTTCTGTGTTGGTAGTGTTTTGCTCTCTATAGATTATATTAGTGTTTACATGTGCGGGTCATGTCAGGTGTTTGCTCTGTACGTGGGTTGCAAAAGCGTCTGCTCAGTGTAAATTGCATTGATGTTTGCTCTATGTAGTTTAATTTAGTGTTTGTATTATATATTTTTTTTCCTTTTCGATTATTTCAGATAGTATATGTTCTGTGTGGAGTATGTTAAGTAATGAATACTTTCTGAACATTACTCAAATGGACTTTGTTGTGTTTCCTGGTGCAAAGCTACACAATGGGCTATTTGCACCCGAGGAAATCGTACCTCGGATTTTGCTTTGTAAGTCAGTAAGCATACCTCTGCTTCACCAATTACTTAGAATCATAATTCATATAAACGAAAGTGCTTACACGTAAAATACCCGTGTATTCAATGGACATATATGTCTCCTAAAATGTTTGATTTACAGATAAAAAATATTGTGTGAATAATGTTAAAAGGGTAGACAAACGGTTGATATATATGAAATATGTTTTAACAAAATTGGAAGTTGTTTTGCTTAATACAGAACCTAAGTCTAGGCATATGATTGAGTGCCATTCAAAAAATTCACTTTTTTATATAGGTTTTGTAACCTTCAAATCAAATATAAACTATTTTCAACTTTTCTTTCTTGAAGCCTCCATCTTCTTTATTCGAGAGATTGACAAAATTTTGTTGGATAACATCTAGAAAGTGACTATAATTTTCAAACCGAGAACGTTTAGACATAACCGACACTGTTTTGTTTCATAACATTGAGAAAGTGACTGGCGTTTTCAAACTGAGTGCTACTGATATGATTAACATTGTTTAGTTACATAATGTCAACAAAGTGACAAGTGTTTTAAAACTTAGAATTATTACCCACAATGCTTGTCATGCTGGATATACTACTGCTACTAGAATTCGAGTTGTGCACATTCAGTTCGCCGTCTTTAATTTTTCTCATGTTTTTATTTACGTCTTTCGAGGGAATGGAAACGTCCAATTTTCGATTTATTTATTCATTTAATGATTGTGGATAGAGGTCTGTGTTGGTGAAAGGAAATGTTTAGAATCGTTATGAGGCCCGGCATCAATGTTAATCTCTGCTGATGAGGTGTAGGAAGAGATACAGGTGCCACTTCCTTGGTTCGGGTATTCTCAGTTTCAGTTCCATCTACCTTCTTCCTACCCATGGCCTTAATGACAAACTGAAAGTTTCAGATATGAGGTACTACATCGCCATTTTATAACACTAATTCTTGTAATTAAATCATTAAAATAAAGTAAAACAGTTGGTTAATTTGTTAATGTCTTTTGACAAATACTAAAAAATAGTAGATTATTCGGCACTGAAATGGTGTTTTCCGATGCAACAATCTATTTTTCTACATTGCCTGAGGATATATTGCCATGGATACGAACATTATATGAACAGTACAACATTGAGTGTTTGTATGTTATATTCATATTAAATTTTTCAATTAAAAATTCCAGTGCCTACCTATTTCAGAACATGACTGACAAAGAGATGCACTCTCACATACATGAAAATCAAACACTGTGCAGCTAGAGGTTATATTTACGTATATCATTGTTTTCGAGAGAATAAAATTATATGTCGACAGTCAACACTTTAAAATGTAAAACTTTTGGTGTGTTTTAATTATGTTTTACTTCATTTCCTTATTTCAATAAATTAGAGTAAGAAATAACTTACCCATGGTTGTCCTCATTGCTGCAGTCGTAAAGAAAGGATTATAATTAATTACTCTTTAAATAACGATTAGAATTTTAGAAGTATATCCACGTTATTATAGTAAAATATGAGTAAAATCAATGTGTGTTGATTCAACACATTAAGTTATGCATGAAATAACGTATCAGATTATTAAATAACATCAGCCATCGAAGACAGATGGAGTTTATGTACGCCCTAACTCTGTGTATATTTGTTAGCAAAATTTCTCGAAAATGGCTAAATGTATTTGGAAAAATATTGGTAAACATTTGGGTTAGGACCCAACTTTGAAGTTTATTATTTTTTGGAGGATCAAGGTGACAGCAAGGACATGGATATTCAAACAATCCCTATCTATTTACATGGTGGGCATATGTAGAACATTATTCTTCATTGTCCTGCCAACAATAGATCGTGTCCCTTGACAACGACGAACATACAAACATATTTTCGTATTCTTTGGGAGCCGAATATGATCAACGCTAAGTATCAGAGGTATGCACTTTATTGAGTGAGCCAATAGTTAAGACAGATGTTTGACTTTCTCAAGGCTTTCATAGTACACGCGTACTAAACTGTTTAGTGCAGCAAAGTTCATTGTTATATATTCTACTTATGTAAATCAAAGGTAACCGATAAAAACAACAAAATAAGATTTCTTACACTAAATCGAGAATGTTCGTTTTTCGTTGGTTTTTTTTAATTGGATGAAATGATGTGAAAATTCGAACTCAAGATTTGACTAATGTGAACAAGCAACATTTAGTGCAGTAATAAATTTCCCACTCGCTCTCATTTGCTCTGAGACTCTGTTCGAGGTGTCCCGAGGCCAATGCGTGTAGTTGGCGAAAACAGGTGGTCGAAATGCCGAAGATATACTCTAGGGACGTCGAATGGAAGGACCCGCCGCCAACTGTTCGGGCACTTTTCGCTACAACTGCGTGTAGACGTCCGACACGCCGCAGCAAACTGCTGTTGGTCCACGCACGCGCGAAACAGGCAGAAGAAATGGGTTTCCCGTCGGTAGGCGGCGGACGCGAGTTTTAAATTTCCCGCTGGCTCTCATTTGCTCTGACACTCTGTTCGAGGTGTCCCGAGGCCACCTTGTTGTTGGCGGGAACAGTTGGACGAAATGCCGAAGATATCCTCTAGGGACGTCGAATCGAAGGACCCGCCGCCAACCGTTCCGGCACTTTTTGCTACAACTGCGTGTAGACGTCCGACACGCTGCAGCAAGCTGCTGTTGGTCCTCTTACGCGCGAAACAGGCTGAAGAAATGGGTTCCCCCGTCGGTAGGCGGCGGGCGCGGTTGTTTAAATTACCCACTCGCTCTCATTTGCTCTGAGACTCTGTTCGAGGTGTCCCAATTCCAATGGGTGTTGTTGGCGTGAACAGGTGGTCAAATGCCGAAGATATATTCTAGGAACGTCGAATCGAAGGATCCGCCGCCAACCGTTCGGGGACTTTTTGCTACAAGTTCGTGTAGACGTCCGACACGCCGCAGCAAGCTGCTGTTGGTCCACGCACGCGCGAAACAGGCCGAAGAAATGGGTTCCCCGTCGGTAGGCGGCGGGCGCGGGTGTTTAAATTTCCCGCTCGCTCTCATTTGCTCTGAGACTCTGTTCGAGGTGTCCCGAGGACAATGCGTGTAGTTGGCGGGAACAGGTGGTCGAAATGCCGAAGATATCCTCTAGGGACGTCGAATCGAAGGACCCGCCGCCAACCGTTCGGGCACTTTTCGCTACAACTGCGTGTAGACGTCCGACACGCCGCAGCAAGCTGCTGTTGGTCCACGCACGCGCGAAACAGGCCGAAGAAATGGGTTCCCCGTCGGTAGGCGGCGGGCGCGGGTGTTTAAATTTCCCGCTCGCTCTCATTTGCTCTGAGACTCTGTTCGAGGTGTCCCGAGGCCAATGCGTGTAGTTGGCGATAACAAGTGGTCGAAATGCCGAAGATATCCTCTAGGGACGTCGAATCGAAGGACCCGCCGCCAACCGTTCGGGCACTTTTCGCTACAACTGCGTGTAGACGTCCGACACGCCGCAGCAAGCTGCTGTTGGTCCACACACGCGCGAAACAGGCCGAAGAAATGGGTTCCCCCGTCGGTAGGCGGCGGGCGCGGGTGTTTAAATTTCCCGCTCGCTCTCATTTGCTCTGAGCCTCTGTTCGAGGTGTCCCAAGGCCAATGCGTGTAGTTGGCGGGAACAGGTGGTCGAAATGCCGAAGATATCCTCTAGGGACGTCGAATCGAAGGACCCGCCGCCAACCGTTCGGGCACTTTTCGCTAGAACTGCGTGTAGACGTCGACACGCCGCAGCAAGCTGCTGTTGGTCCACGCACGCGCGAAACAGGCCGAAGAAATGGGTTCCCCGTCGGCAGGCGGCGGGCGCGGGTGTTTAAATTTCCCGCTCGCTCTCATTTGCTCTGTGCCTCTGTTCGAGGTGTCCCGAGGCCAATGCGTGTAGTTGGCAGTAACAGGTGGTCGAAATGCCGAAGATATCCTCTAGGGACGTCGAATCGAAGGACCCGCCGCCAACCGTTCGGGCACTTTTCGCTACAACTGCGTGTAGACGTCCGACACGCCGCAGCAAGCTGCTGTTGGTCCACGCACGCGCGAAACAGGCCGAAGAAATGGGTTCCCCGTCGGTAGGCGGCGGGCGCTGGTGTTTAAATTTCCCGCTCGCTCTCATTTGCTCTGAGACTCTGTTCGAGGTGTCCCGAGGCCAATGCGTGTTGTTGGCGGTAACAGGTGGTCGAAATGCCGAAGATATCCTCTAGGGACGTCGAATCGAAGGACCCGCCGCCAACCGTTCGGGCACTTTTCGCTACAACAGCGTGTAGACGTCCGACACGCCGCAGCAAGCTGCTGTTGGTCCACGCACGCGCGAAACAGGCCGAAGAAATGGGTTCCCCGTCGGTAGGCGGCGGGCGCGGGTGTTTAAATTTCCCGCTCGCTCTCATTTGCTCTGTGCCTCTGTTCGAGGTGTCCCGAGGCCAATGCGTGTAGTTGGCGGGAACAGGTGGTCGAAATGCCGAAGATATCCTCTAGGGACGTCGAATCGAAGGACCCGCCGCCAACCGTTCGGGCACTTTTCGCTACAACTGCGTGTAGACGTCCGACACGCCGCAGCAAGCTGCTGTTGGTCCACGCACGCGCGAAACAGGCCGAAGAAATGGGTTCCCCGTCGGTAGGCGGCGGGCGCGGGTGTTTAAATTTCCCGCTCGCTCTCATTTGCTCTGAGCCTCTGTTCGAGGTGTCCCGAGGCCAATGCGTGTAGTTGGCGGTAACAGGTGGTCGAAATGCCGAAGATATCCTCTAGGGACGTCGAATCGAAGGACCCGCCGCCAACCGTTCGGGCACTTTTCGCTACAACTGCGTGTAGACGTCCGACACGCCGCAGCAAGCTGCTGTTGGTCCACGCACGCGCGAAACAGGCCGAAGAAATGGGTTCCCCGTCGGTAGGCGGCGGGCGCGGGTGTTTAAATTTCCCGCTCGCTCTCATTTGCTCTGAGACTCTGTTCGAGGTGTCCCGAGGCCAATGCGTGTTGTTGGCGGGAACAGGTGGTCGAAATGCCGAAGATATCCTCTAGGGACGTCGAATCGAAGGACCCGCCGCCAACCGTTCGGGCACTTTTCGCTACAACTGCGTGTAGACGTCCGACACGCCGCAGCAAGCTGCTGTTGGTCCACGCACGCGCGAAACAGGCCGAAGAAATGGGTTCCCCGTCGGTAGGCGGCGGGCGCGGGTGTTTAAATTTCCCGCTCGCTCTCATTTGCTCTGAGACTCTGTTCGAGGTGTCCCGAGGCCAATGCGTGTAGTTGGCGGTAACAGGTGGTCGAAATGCCGAAGATATCCTCTAGGGACGTCGAATCGAAGGACCCGCCGCCAACCGTTCGGGCACTTTTCGCTACAACAGCGTGTAGACGTCCGACACGCCGCAGCAAGCTGCTGTTGGTCCACGCACGCGCGAAACAGGCCGAAGAAATGGGTTCCCCGTCGGTAGGCGGCGGGCGCGGGTGTTTAAATTTCCCGCTCGCTCTCATTTGCTCTGAGACTCTGTTCGAGGTGTCCCGAGGCCAATGCGTGTAGTTGGCGGGAACAGGTGGTCGAAATGCCGAAGATATCCTCTAGGGACGTCGAATCGAAGGACCCGCCGCCAACCGTTCGGGCACTTTTCGCTACAACTGCGTGTAGACGTCCGACACGCCGCAGCAAGCTGCTGTTGGTCCACGCACGCGCGAAACAGGCCGAAGAAATGGGTTCCCCCGTCGGTAGGCGGCGGGCGCGGGTGTTTAAATTTCCCGCTCGCTCTCATTTGCTCTGAGACTCTGTTCGAGGTGTCCCGAGGCCAATGCGTGTAGTTGGCGGTAACAGGTGGTCGAAATGCCGAAGATATCCTCTAGGGACGTCGAATCGAAGGACCCGCCGCCAACCGTTCGGGCACTTTTCGCTACAACAGCGTGTAGACGTCCGACACGCCGCAGCAAGCTGCTGTTGGTCCACGCACGCGCGAAACAGGCCGAAGAAATGGGTTCCCCGTCGGTAGGCGGCGGGCGCGGGTGTTTAAATTTCCCGCTCGCTCTCATTTGCTCTGAGACTCTGTTCGAGGTGTCCCGAGGCCAATGCGTGTAGTTGGCGGTAACAGGTGGTCGAAATGCCGAAGATATCCTCTAGGGACGTCGAATCGAAGGACCCGCCGCCAACCGTTCGGGCACTTTTCGCTACAACAGCGTGTAGACGTCCGACACGCCGCAGCAAGCTGCTGTTGGTCCACGCACGCGCGAAACAGGCCGAAGAAATGGGTTCCCCGTCGGTAGGCGGCGGGCGCGGGTGTTTAAATTTCCCGCTCGCTCTCATTTGCTCTGAGACTCTGTTCGAGGTGTCCCGAGGCCAATGCGTGTAGTTGGCGGGAACAGGTGGTCGAAATGCCGAAGATATCCTCTAGGGACGTCGAATCGAAGGACCCGCCGCCAACCGTTCGGGCACTTTTCGCTACAACTGCGTGTAGACGTCCGACACGCCGCAGCAAGCTGCTGTTGGTCCACGCACGCGCGAAACAGGCCGAAGAAATGGGTTCCCCGTCGGTAGGCGGCGGGCGCGGGTGTTTAAATTTCCCGCTCGCTCTCATTTGCTCTGAGACTCTGTTCGAGGTGTCCCGAGGCCAATGCGTGTAGTTGGCGGTAACAGGTGGTCGAAATGCCGAAGATATCCTCTAGGGACGTCGAATCGAAGGACCCGCCGCCAACCGTTCGGGCACTTTTCGCTACAACAGCGTGTAGACGTCCGACACGCCGCAGCAAGCTGCTGTTGGTCCACGCACGCGCGAAACAGGCCGAAGAAATGGGTTCCCCGTCGGTAGGCGGCGGGCGCGGGTGTTTAAATTTCCCGCTCGCTCTCATTTGCTCTGAGACTCTGTTCGAGGTGTCCCGAGGCCAATGCGTGTAGTTGGCGGGAACAGGTGGTCGAAATGCCGAAGATATCCTCTAGGGACGTCGAATCGAAGGACCCGCCGCCAACCGTTCGGGCACTTTTCGCTACAACTGCGTGTAGACGTCCGACACGCCGCAGCAAGCTGCTGTTGGTCCACGCACGCGCGAAACAGGCCGAAGAAATGGGTTCCCCGTCGGTAGGCGGCGGGCGCGGGTGTTTAAATTTCCCGCTCGCTCTCATTTGCTCTGAGACTCTGTTCGAGGTGTCCCGAGGCCAATGCGTGTAGTTGGCGGGAACAGGTGGTCGAAATGCCGAAGATATCCTCTAGGGACGTCGAATCGAAGGACCCGCCGCCAACCGTTCGGGCACTTTTCGCTACAACTGCGTGTAGACGTCCGACACGCCGCAGCAAGCTGCTGTTGGTCCACACACGCGCGAAACAGGCCGAAGAAATGGGTTCCCCCGTCGGTAGGCGGCGGGCGCGGGTGTTTAAATTTCCCGCTCGCTCTCATTTGCTCTGAGACTCTGTTCGAGGTGTCCCGAGGCCAATGCGTGTAGTTGGCGGGAACAGGTGGTCGAAATGCCGAAGATATCCTCTAGGGACGTCGAATCGAAGGACCCGCCGCCAACCGTTCGGGCACTTTTCGCTACAACTGCGTGTAGACGTCCGACACGCCGCAGCAAGCTGCTGTTGGTCCACGCACGCGCGAAACAGGCCGAAGAAATGGGTTCCCCGTCGGTAGGCGGCGGGCGCGGGTGTTTAAATTTCCCGCTCGCTCTCATTTGCTCTGAGACTCTGTTCGAGGTGTCCCGAGGCCAATGCGTGTAGTTGGCGGGAACAGGTGGTCGAAATGCCGAAGATATCCTCTAGGGACGTCGAATCGAAGGACCCGCCGCCAACCGTTCGGGCACTTTTCGCTACAACAGCGTGTAGACGTCCGACACGCCGCAGCAAGCTGCTGTTGGTCCACGCACGCGCGAAACAGGCCGAAGAAATGGGTTCCCCGTCGGTAGGCGGCGGGCGCGGGTGTTTAAATTTCCCGCTCGCTCTCATTTGCTCTGAGACTCTGTTCGAGGTGTCCCGAGGCCAATGCGTGTAGTTGGCGGTAACAGGTGGTCGAAATGCCGAAGATATCCTCTAGGGACGTCGAATCGAAGGACCCGCCGCCAACCGTTCGGGCACTTTTCGCTACAACAGCGTGTAGACGTCCGACACGCCGCAGCAAGCTGCTGTTGGTCCACGCACGCGCGAAACAGGCCGAAGAAATGGGTTCCCCGTCGGTAGGCGGCGGGCGCGGGTGTTTAAATTTCCCGCTCGCTCTCATTTGCTCTGAGACTCTGTTCGAGGTGTCCCGAGGCCAATGCGTGTAGTTGGCGGGAACAGGTGGTCGAAATGCCGAAGATATCCTCTAGGGACGTCGAATCGAAGGACCCGCCGCCAACCGTTCGGGCACTTTTCGCTACAACTGCGTGTAGACGTCCGACACGCCGCAGCAAGCTGCTGTTGGTCCACGCACGCGCGAAACAGGCCGAAGAAATGGGTTCCCCGTCGGTAGGCGGCGGGCGCGGGTGTTTAAATTTCCGCTCGCTCTCATTTGCTCTGAGACTCTGTTCGAGGTGTCCCGAGGCCAATGCGTGTAGTTGGCGGTAACAGGTGGTCGAAATGCCGAAGATATCCTCTAGGGACGTCGAATCGAAGGACCCGCCGCCAACCGTTCGGGCACTTTTCGCTACAACTGCGTGTAGACGTCCGACACGCCGCAGCAAGCTGCTGTTGGTCCACACACGCGCGAAACAGGCCGAAGAAATGGGTTCCCCGTCGGTA
Organism: Tachypleus tridentatus; assembly: GCF_004210375.1. NCBI lineage: Eukaryota > Metazoa > Arthropoda > Merostomata > Xiphosura > Limulidae > Tachypleus > Tachypleus tridentatus. Next base: position 48,518,015 of record NC_134835.1, read on the forward strand.
GGCGGCGGGCGCGGGTGTTTAAATTTCCCGCTCGCTCTCATTTGCTCTGAGACTCTGTTCGAGGTGTCCCGAGGCCAATGCGTGTAGTTGGCGGGAACAGGTGGTCGAAATGCCGAAGATATCCTCTAGGGACGTCGAATCGAAGGACCCGCCGCCAACCGTTCGGGCACTTTTCGCTACAACAGCGTGTAGACGTCCGACACGCCGCAGCAAGCTGCTGTTGGTCCACGCACGCGCGAAACAGGCCGAAGAAATGGGTTCCCCGTCGGTAGGCGGCGGGCGCGGGTGTTTAAATTTCCCGCTCGCTCTCATTTGCTCTGAGACTCTGTTCGAGGTGTCCCGAGGCCAATGCGTGTAGTTGGCGATAACAAGTGGTCGAAATGCCGAAGATATCCTCTAGGGACGTCGAATCGAAGGACCCGCCGCCAACCGTTCGGGCACTTTTCGCTACAACAGCGTGTAGACGTCCGACACGCCGCAGCAAGCTGCTGTTGGTCCACGCACGCGCGAAACAGGCCGAAGAAATGGGTTCCCCGTCGGTAGGCGGCGGGCGCGGGTGTTTAAATTTCCCGCTCGCTCTCATTTGCTCTGAGACTCTGTTCGAGGTGTCCCGAGGCCAATGCGTGTAGTTGGCGGGAACAGGTGGTCGAAATGCCGAAGATATCCTCTAGGGACGTCGAATCGAAGGACCCGCCGCCAACCGTTCGGGCACTTTTCGCTACAACTGCGTGTAGACGTCCGACACGCCGCAGCAAGCTGCTGTTGGTCCACGCACGCGCGAAACAGGCCGAAGAAATGGGTTCCCCGTCGGTAGGCGGCGGGCGCGGGTGTTTAAATTTCCCGCTCGCTCTCATTTGCTCTGTGCCTCTGTTCGAGGTGTCCCGAGGCCAATGCGTGTAGTTGGCGGGAACAGGTGGTCGAAATGCCGAAGATATCCTCTAGGGACGTCGAATCGAAGGACCCGCCGCCAACCGTTCGGGCACTTTTCGCTACAACTGCGTGTAGACGTCCGACACGCCGCAGCAAGCTGCTGTTGGTCCACGCACGCGCGAAACAGGCCGAAGAAATGGGTTCCCCGTCGGTAGGCGGCGGGCGCGGGTGTTTAAATTTCCCGCTCGCTCTCATTTGCTCTGAGACTCTGTTCGAGGTGTCCCGAGGCCAATGCGTGTAGTTGGCGGGAACAGGTGGTCGAAATGCCGAAGATATCCTCTAGGGACGTCGAATCGAAGGACCCGCCGCCAACCGTTCGGGCACTTTTCGCTACAACAGCGTGTAGACGTCCGACACGCCGCAGCAAGCTGCTGTTGGTCCACGCACGCGCGAAACAGGCCGAAGAAATGGGTTCCCCGTCGGTAGGCGGCGGGCGCGGGTGTTTAAATTTCCCGCTCGCTCTCATTTGCTCTGAGACTCTGTTCGAGGTGTCCCGAGGCCAATGCGTGTAGTTGGCGGGAACAGGTGGTCGAAATGCCGAAGATATCCTCTAGGGACGTCGAATCGAAGGACCCGCCGCCAACCGTTCGGGCACTTTTCGCTACAACTGCGTGTAGACGTCCGACACGCCGCAGCAAGCTGCTGTTGGTCCACGCACGCGCGAAACAGGCCGAAGAAATGGGTTCCCCGTCGGTAGGCGGCGGGCGCGGGTGTTTAAATTTCCCGCTCGCTCTCATTTGCTCTGAGACTCTGTTCGAGGTGTCCCGAGGCCAATGCGTGTAGTTGGCGGGAACAGGTGGTCGAAATGCCGAAGATATCCTCTAGGGACGTCGAATCGAAGGACCCGCCGCCAACCGTTCGGGCACTTTTCGCTACAACTGCGTGTAGACGTCCGACACGCCGCAGCAAGCTGCTGTTGGTCCACGCACGCGCGAAACAGGCCGAAGAAATGGGTTCCCCGTCGGTAGGCGGCGGGCGCGGGTGTTTAAATTTCCCGCTCGCTCTCATTTGCTCTGAGACTCTGTTCGAGGTGTCCCGAGGCCAATGCGTGTAGTTGGCGGGAACAGGTGGTCGAAATGCCGAAGATATCCTCTAGGGACGTCGAATCGAAGGACCCGCCGCCAACCGTTCGGGCACTTTTCGCTACAACAGCGTGTAGACGTCCGACACGCCGCAGCAAGCTGCTGTTGGTCCACGCACGCGCGAAACAGGCCGAAGAAATGGGTTCCCCGTCGGTAGGCGGCGGGCGCGGGTGTTTAAATTTCCCGCTCGCTCTCATTTGCTCTGAGACTCTGTTCGAGGTGTCCCGAGGCCAATGCGTGTAGTTGGCGGTAACAGGTGGTCGAAATGCCGAAGATATCCTCTAGGGACGTCGAATCGAAGGACCCGCCGCCAACCGTTCGGGCACTTTTCGCTACAACAGCGTGTAGACGTCCGACACGCCGCAGCAAGCTGCTGTTGGTCCACGCACGCGCGAAACAGGCCGAAGAAATGGGTTCCCCGTCGGTAGGCGGCGGGCGCGGGTGTTTAAATTTCCCGCTCGCTCTCATTTGCTCTGAGACTCTGTTCGAGGTGTCCCGAGGCCAATGCGTGTAGTTGGCGGTAACAGGTGGTCGAAATGCCGAAGATATCCTCTAGGGACGTCGAATCGAAGGACCCGCCGCCAACCGTTCGGGCACTTTTCGCTACAACTGCGTGTAGACGTCCGACACGCCGCAGCAAGCTGCTGTTGGTCCACGCACGCGCGAAACAGGCCGAAGAAATGGGTTCCCCGTCGGTAGGCGGCGGGCGCGGGTGTTTAAATTTCCCGCTCGCTCTCATTTGCTCTGAGACTCTGTTCGAGGTGTCCCGAGGCCAATGCGTGTAGTTGGCGGTAACAGGTGGTCGAAATGCCGAAGATATCCTCTAGGGACGTCGAATCGAAGGACCCGCCGCCAACCGTTCGGGCACTTTTCGCTACAACTGCGTGTAGACGTCCGACACGCCGCAGCAAGCTGCTGTTGGTCCACGCACGCGCGAAACAGGCCGAAGAAATGGGTTCCCCGTCGGTAGGCGGCGGGCGCGGGTGTTTAAATTTCCCGCTCGCTCTCATTTGCTCTGAGACTCTGTTCGAGGTGTCCCGAGGCCAATGCGTGTAGTTGGCGGTAACAGGTGGTCGAAATGCCGAAGATATCCTCTAGGGACGTCGAATCGAAGGACCCGCCGCCAACCGTTCGGGCACTTTTCGCTACAACTGCGTGTAGACGTCCGACACGCCGCAGCAAGCTGCTGTTGGTCCACGCACGCGCGAAACAGGCCGAAGAAATGGGTTCCCCGTCGGTAGGCGGCGGGCGCGGGTGTTTAAATTTCCCGCTCGCTCTCATTTGCTCTGAGACTCTGTTCGAGGTGTCCCGAGGCCAATGCGTGTAGTTGGCGGGAACAGGTGGTCGAAATGCCGAAGATATCCTCTAGGGACGTCGAATCGAAGGACCCGCCGCCAACCGTTCGGGCACTTTTCGCTACAACTGCGTGTAGACGTCCGACACGCCGCAGCAAGCTGCTGTTGGTCCACGCACGCGCGAAACAGGCCGAAGAAATGGGTTCCCCGTCGGTAGGCGGCGGGCGCGGGTGTTTAAATTTCCCGCTCGCTCTCATTTGCTCTGAGACTCTGTTCGAGGTGTCCCGAGGCCAATGCGTGTAATTGGCGGTAACAGGTGGTCGAAATGCCGAAGATATCCTCTAGGGACGTCGAATCGAAGGACCCGCCGCCAACCGTTCGGGCACTTTTCGCTACAACAGCGTGTAGACGTCCGACACGCCGCAGCAAGCTGCTGTTGGTCCACGCACGCGCGAAACAGGCCGAAGAAATGGGTTCCCCGTCGGTAGGCGGCGGGCGCGGGTGTTTAAATTTCCCGCTCGCTCTCATTTGCTCTGAGACTCTGTTCGAGGTGTCCCGAGGCCAATGCGTGTAGTTGGCGGGAACAGGTGGTCGAAATGCCGAAGATATCCTCTAGGGACGTCGAATCGAAGGACCCGCCGCCAACCGTTCGGGCACTTTTTGCTACAACTGCGTGTAGACGTCCGACACGCCGCAGCAAGCTGCTGTTGGTCCACACACGCGCGAAACAGGCCGAAGAAATGGGTTCCCCCGTCGGTAGGCGGCGGGCGCGGGTGTTTAAATTTCCCGCTCGCTCTCATTTGCTCTGAGACTCTGTTCGAGGTGTCCCGAGGCCAATGCGTGTAGTTGGCGGGAACAGGAGGTCGAAATGCCGAAAATATCATCTAGGGACGTCGAATCTAAGGACCCGCCGCCAACCGTTCGGGCACTTTTCGCTAGAACTGCGTGTAGACGTCCGACACGCCCCAGCAAGCTGCTGTCGGACCACGCACGCTCGAAAAGGCCAAAGAAATGGGTTCCCCATCGGTAGACGCCGGGCTCGGGTGTTTAAATTTCCCGCTCGCTCTCATTTGCTCTGAGACTCTTTTCGAGGCCAATGCGTGTAGTTGGCGATAACGAGTTGTCGAAATGCCGAAGATATCCTCTAGGGACGTCGAATCGAAGGACCCGCCGCCAACCGTTCGGGCACTTTTCGCTACAACAGCGTGTAGACGTCCGACACGCCGCAGGAAGCTGCTGTTGGTCCTCACACGCGCAAAATAGGCTGAAGAAATGGGTTCACCCGTCATGAGGCGGCGTGCGCGGGTGTTTAAATTTCCCGCTCGCTCTCATTTGCTCTGAGACTCTGTTCGAGGTGTCCCGAGGCCAATGCGTGTAGTTGGCGGGAACAGGTGGTCGAAATGCCGAAGATATCCTCTAGGGACGTCGAATCGAAGGACCCGCCGCCAACCGTTCGGGCACTTTTCGCTACAACAGCGTGTAGACGTCCGACACGCCGCAGCAAGCTGCTGTTGGTCCACGCACGCGCGAAACAGGCCGAAGAAATGGGTTCCCCGTCGGTAGGCGGCGGGCGCGGGTGTTTAAATTTCCCGCTCGCTCTCATTTGCTCTGAGACTCTGTTCGAGGTGTCCCGAGGCCAATGCGTGTAGTTGGGGATAACAAGTGGTCGAAATGCCGAAGATATCCTCTAGGGACGTCGAATCGAAGGACCCGCCGCCAACCGTTCGGGCACTTTTCGCTACAACAGCGTGTAGACGTCCGACACGCCGCAGCAAGCTGCAGTTGGTCCACTCACTCGCGAAACAGGCCGAAGAAATGGGTTCCCCCGTCGGTAGGCGGCGGGCGCGGGTGTTTAAATTTCCCGCTCGCTCTCATTTGCTCTGAGACTCTGTTCAAGGTATCCCGAGGCCAATGCGTGTAATTGGCGGTAACAGGTGGTCGAAATGCCGAAGATATCCTCTAGGGACGTCGAATCGAAGGACCCGCCGCCAACCGTTCGGGCACTTTTCGCTACAACAGCGTGTAGACGTCCGACACGCCGCAGCAAGCTGCTGTTGGTCCACGCACGCGCGAAACAGGCCGAAGAAATGGGTTCACCCGTCGGTAGGCGGCGGGCGCGGGTGTTTAAATTTCCCGCTCGCTCTCATTTGCTCTGTGCCTCTGTTCGAGGTGTCCCGAGGCCAATGCGTGTAGTTGGCGGGAACAGGAGGTCGAAATGCCGAAAATATCATCTAGGGACGTCGAATCTAAGGACCCGCCGCCAACCGTTCGGGCACTTTTCGCTAGAACTGCGTGTAGACGTCCGACACGCCCCAGCAAGCTGCTGTCGGACCACGCACGCTCGAAAAGGCCAAAGAAATGGGTTCCCCATCGGTAGACGCCGGGCTCGGGTGTTTAAATTCCCCGCTCGCTCTCATTTGCTCTGAGACTCTTTTCGAGGCCAATGCGTGTAGTTGGCGATAACGAGTTGTCGAAATGCCGAAGATATCCTCTAGGGACGTCGAATCGAAGGACCCGCCGCCAACCGTTCGGGCACTTTTCGCTACAACAGCGTGTAGACGTCCGACACGCGGCAGCAAGCTGCTGTTGGTACAACCACGGGCGAAATACCCCGATGAAATGGGTTCCCCTGTCGGTAGGCGGCAGGCGCGGGTGTTAAAATTTCCCGCTCGCTCTCATTTGCTCTGAGACTCTGTTCGAGGTGTCCCGAGGCCAATGCGTGTTGTTGGCGGGAACAGGTGGTCGAAATGCCGAAGATATCCTCTAGGGACGTCGAATCGAAGGACCCGCCGCCAACCGTTCGGGCACTTTTCGCTACAACTGCGTGTAGACGTCCGACACGCCGCAGCAAGCTGCTGTTGGTCCTCACACGCGCAAAACAGGCCGAAGAAATGGGTTCACCCGTCATGAGGCGGCGGGCGCGGGTGTTTAAATTTCCCGCTCGCTCTCATTTGCTCTGAGACTCTGTTCGAGGTGTCCCGAGGCCAATGCGTGTAGTTGGCGGGAACAGGTGGTCGAAATGCCGAAGATATCCTCTAGGGACGTCGAATCGAAGGACCCGCCGCCAACCGTTCGGGCACTTTTCGCTACAACTGCGTGTAGATGTCCGACACGCCGCAGCAAGCTGCTGTTGGTCCACGCACGCGCGAAACAGGCCGAAGAAATGGGTTCCCCGTCGATAGGCGGCGGGCGCGGGTGTTTAAATTTCCCGCTCGCTCTCATTTGCTCTGAGACTCTGTTCGAGGTGTCCCGAGGCCAATGCGTGTAGTTGGCGGGAACAGGTGGTCGAAATGCCGAAGATATCCTCTAGGGACGTCGAATCGAAGGACCCGCCGCCAACCGTTCGGGCACTTTTTGCTACAACAGCGTGTAGACATCCGACACGTCGCAGCAAGCTGCTGTTGGTCCACGCACGCGCGAAACAGGCCGAAGAAATGGGTTCCACGTCATGAGGCGGCGGGCGCGGGTGTTTAAATTTACCGCTCGCTCTCATTTGCTCTGAGACTCTGTTCGAGGTGTCCCGAGGCCAATGCGTGTAGTTGGTGGGAACAGGTGGTCGAAATGCCGAAGATATCCTCTAGGGACGTCGAATCGAAGGACCCGCCGCCAACCGTTCGGGCACTTTTCGCTACAACAGCGTGTAGACGTCCGACACGCCGCAACAAGCTGCAGATGGTCCACTCACGCGCGAAACAGGCCGAAGAAATGGGTTCCCCGTCGGTAGGCGGTGGATGCGGGTGTTTAAATTTCCCGCTCGCTCTCATTTGCTCTGTGCCTTTATACAACGGGAAACTAAGTTTGAATTTTCAAACAAGGTCTGAGTAACTGTCATATTCTTGCTATTGAAATGCCAAGAAAGATGTTTTGAGAATTTCTGCAGAACACTTCCAACTTTGTTAATATTTCACAAGTTTCCTTCGGTGCTGTCCTCTATATGTAAAATCGTGTTTACGTGTATCACAAGCCCCCTACCACCGTTCTCTTGGTTTGTTTTGTATTTCGTGCAAAGGTACACGAGGGTTACCTTCGCTAGTCGTTTCTAACTTAGCAGTGTGAGACCAGAGGAAAGGCAGTTAGTAATCACCAACTCTTGGACTACTATTTTACCAACAGAAAATGGGGATGACCGTCACGTTATAACACCACCTTGGCTTAAAGGGCGAGCATGTTTGATGTGGCGGGAATTCGAACAAGCGATCCTCGGATTACGTGTCGAGTGCCTTAAACACTTCGCCGTGCCAGGCCTCTGTTCCACGGGAAATAATTCATTGCAACGTGTCTCTCATACAAATTATGATACGAAAATCATCCACTAAAAATGCTACACATTTTTGTTACGCACATGATTCATATTCAGTTATACAACACCATTGTTTCATTTTTGGTAGGGCTCTTTTTAAGCGTTTGAAGTTTTTCTTTAGTGCGCCCCCTATTTGTAACTTAAATAGTTTAACTTCCGAAGTGGGGTTTTTATTAATCATTTTTAATTATGTATCTGACATTTTATTTTAAACTCACTATCCAATCTTTATTGTTTTGTAGTTGGGTTGTTTTTTTTCCCTCGCACGTTTCTTTTCATCTATCAATCAATTTGTTCGATTTATTGCTTACCATGAATTTCGAGGTTAATGTTACCACTCTGAGTGTCACACGTTTTACAAAACATTTTTCATTGGTAGCAGGTAGGGTAATGCAACGGATGTATTCGTGATTATTATCCAAGATATAGGTTACTGTATGGGTCAATCACCTTTTCCTGAACTTCTCCGACTTCCCAAGAACATATTATTCTGCTCAGGGTTAAAAGGCCCGGTGTGGGCAGGTGCGTTAAGGCGTTCGACTCCCTGTTGCACCAAACATGCTCGCCCCTTTTAGCCGTGAGGGCGTTATAATGTGACAGTCAATACCACTATTCATTGGTAAAAGAGTAGCCCAAGAGTTGGCGGTGGGTGATGATGGCTAGAGGAGATAACCCTGGTGTAGCTTTCCGCGAAATTTAGAAACAAAATGTTGTTGGTAAACATTATTATACGCGTTAATTTGTTACATTGTCACGAGACGTTAGATTTAGAATGTTTTCGTTAATGATTTACTATTCAGTTTGAGGTACGTGAAGACGCGTTGTGGCGACAATAGCATATATACGGTTAGTCAACTTCTTCGTGGTTTTACCTTCAACAATTTCTCATATCTCCTTTAACGACTTCCACGTGTAACTTCCTTCTCCGTTTTCAACCTACTTTAATATTTCAACAGTAAGGAAACAATTACAATATTTTATATATTCTCCGATACGCGTTACTGCAGACTCTAGAAATAGTACATTTCGAGCAAATTTATAATTCAACTAAATTTCTAATAACAAATAAATGTGTACATTAATTCTAATGAATTCGCAAAAGCGAAACATTGATTTAAAAAAAGTGCTACTTTTTATTTATCTGAAATGTAAAAGTCGGCTTTCACAAACTTTTTCCAAACATAATGTGTTTGTGCCCAGCATGGCGAAGCGTGTTAAGGCGTTCGACTTGTAATTCGAGGGTCGCAGGTTCGAATCCCGGTCGCACAAAACATGCCCGTCCTTTCAGCCATTGGGGCGTTATGATGTGACGGTCAATCCGACTCTTCCTTGATTAAAGAGTAGCCCAAGAGTTGGCGGTGGGTGGTGATGACTAGCTGCCTTCCCTCTGGTCTTACACTACTAAATTAGGGACGGCTAGCGCAGATAGATCTCAAGTAGCTTTGCGCAAAATTCGAAACAAACTAAAGCAAACGTAGTGCGTTTTTCCCACCACAACAATTAACTATCCGATATTGTTGAAACGTCACGTTGCTAAGCGTAAAGCCGTAGAAACAAGAACAGGTATCTAATCTAAATACTAAAATGAATGAAAACGCTGGAAAATAACGTTCGGAGAAATGTTTTCTCTTTTTAAAGATTTCCTTGTAATTTTCTTGAGAAGAACAGTATTTTATTGTTAATTGTAACATTGGTTGTTGCTGCGGTATGTAATTACCTTCTGGATATTAGCCGTTTTATTTTTATCTATTCACGGTGGACAGATAACTTTCTTCCACTTGACAAGATGTATCTACTCTTTCTTTGCTGCATGGCGACAGTGCTTGTCTTAATGTATCTCAAATTAAGTGGATCAGGGTATTCCAAACACAATGTCTTCAGATTTCTTCAGTCGGCAGTGTTGTCATTCATAACGGCAACACTCACTTCCAACATTGTATTTATATCTTACATGCTTAAAATATCTTATGAAACAAATAATGCCAGCTGGAGATTTAAAGCAGCGGTCATCGCTGTTATGAATAAAGAATACCCTGATTTTGGGTAAGTTATGAGATTTAATAAAATCTGTTTTTATACTTTAAAAAAAATAAAAAAATTGACGTAATTATCTGATGTCAGAAGTATTTTACTGTTAAAAATATGTGGATTAAAGCAACAAAGATGATACTGCGTGTCTTTAATAGATTGAATCTTTCATTAGTTAACTGCATCTTTAAACATAATGTGTAATTTGTAATTAACGAAGTTGATCTTTTGTGTTAATTTTCACAGTTGTTGTGTACTTACATATGCGTAATCGCAGTTGTTGGTTCTACGGATTTCTACAATAAGGTGTATCTGTATTGTCAATACGTTTTTGAAACTAATGATTTATTCACCATGTTACGAAAATTACAGATCTGGTTACTTAACAACTTTCAATCTGCTTTCTGTTGTCAGATATCCTGATTATAAAAGATGTAGTGACGGTTGCCCGGAAGGAAAGACATATTTACTTGGTCTAAGCAACCTTTTATTTTACTATGAAATATTTACAGTTGCGATAGCTCTTTGTTCATGTCATATACTCCTTCGTGAATTATTGGTGAGATTTAAACTTAAATCGTCTAATGTAGTTTTTTTTTTTTTTTAGAATCCCTTCGTCAGTTAAACAACACTATATAAAAACAAAAAAAACACTTTTTTTACCTAATTACATTAATTATGTGTGAAATTATATATCGATTATTGTAGACAATCTTTTTTTAGAGTGATAGAGTAAACTTACGTTTTACCAACGGCCCTACATGGCCAAGTGTGTTAAGGCGTGGGACGGGTATTCTGAGGATCGCGGGTTTGCATCCCCGTAGCGCCAAACATGCTCGACCTTTCAGCCGTGGGTGCGTTATAATGTGACGGTCAATCCCACTATTCCTTGGTATAAGAGTAGCCCAAGAGTTGACGGTGGGTGGTGATGACAATCAGCCTTACCTCTAGTCTTACAGTTCTAAATTAGGGTCGGCCATCACTGATAACCCTCGAGTCGCTCTGTGCGAAATTGAAAAGAACAACAACAAACAAACAAACCTTTCACCAACACAAAAACAATCCAAGAGATGTTATTTATAATAAAAATAATGTGGGATTGATTCTTGGTCTAAGTAAGAGATTTAACTTCCTTCATAACTTAAATAGTGTAAAGTCGAATGTTCTACACAACAATCATTACATTATGAATAATATTTGTTGGCAAACGCGTATTTGTGTGGTGTAGTAATTCTTGTTTTATATTTTCTCAAAGAACAATAGAGTGACAGAAGAAGAAGTTATGCAGGAACTAAAAAGTATGACTTCTGTGGGCAATCCCATCGAAAGATATACTTTTATAAAAAAAATTGGACAAGGGTAAGTTTAAATGTAATATGTACACAAGGAGCTTTTTCTGCATTTAAAATTATAGAAAAGTGTGGTGGCTTGAATATGGTAGGTACTTTTATTAGTACTTGAGTTTTTGGTTTCAAATTCTTTATGTCAGTTGTTCGGAAAATTGAGTCCAAAGAATAAATACTTAACATTTTGTGAAAAGTTGCAAAAGAACGATTTCGGGATTTAAAGTTAAATTTGTAGTTAATAGGAAAATAATAGAGATAAAATGTTATGTTTTGATAATAGCACTAATTATTTAACAATACCACTCAACGCATGTTGGTATTTTGTTTAATTTTGTTGTACATTCACTAGATTTTCTAAAAACTTTCCAACTGATTGAGGATGTGATATTAAGCTGATAATTTTGTAAATTTCACATGAATTTTTTTTTACTCTCTCTTTCCTCCATACAATGGGAAACTAAGTTTGAATTTTCAAACATGGTCGAAGTAACTGTTATATACTTGGTACTGAAATGTGAAGCTAGATGTTTTGAGATTCGCTGCTACAAGTTCCTTTAATCAGGCTCCTATGTGAGCACTTCACAGTTAGTAGATCTCTCAGTCATCTTATCTTCCAGTGGATTTGTCTTCAGTGGGTTACTTTTTACGTCTGTTGCTTTACTACATCCTTCGACCACAAATTACTTCTGTTTCGGTCTTTGGTTATTCATCCTTTTGCTCTGACAATCACCACTTTAAGTCAGGGATTGGTCAATAAATATCTGTATGTTGATTGTCCCATTCAACTTTTTCATTGGACGATTTCATTCGGTCCATACCATTCAATGTCAAGTTCTTCTGATTGCTCCTTACTGGCCTATTCATCTGTGTTTATATTAATTATGTAACTACCTCTGTTTCCTTTCCTTTGTTGGAATGTTTTCTGCCATTCATCTCTGGATCAGTAAAGGGTCATCTTAGCGGTTCAATGCTCCTTGCGTTGTTCAGGCTCTTACTAGACTATTGATTAAACATTTTCTGTTTCTTCGGTTAACAATTATCAGATGCCTTGTTCAACACGTTCCATTTTATCAATATTTCTGCATTGATAACTTTCTTCCAGATTCATTGTCTTCTGTGACATGTTGATCTTCTGGACTGAAAATGTTAATGGGGTCCTTCATTGCCTTACTGCTTTACACTTTTCATGTGAACTTTGTTAGACCATTTCCTATAGATTTATTTCCTTTTCATCTCAGCCTGTGGTCATTGGTGGGCTGACATTTTAGCCAGGACTATTTCACATACTTTTATCATCTTACATATCTTCTCATTTATCTGAATCATTATTTCCGCCCAGAAACTACGGTGGCTAGGGAGTGTAACTCTGATTAACCTTCCTTCCATTTCTCACCTTCTATGTCCTGTATGTGCTAATTCTCAATGTTTAATTGCTTACATGACGTTCGTATGTAGTGTTCATTCCCCTCTCGTTTGCCTTTGGAAACAGTTCTCTGTTTGTAATATTTCTCCCTCACTAACTGAAATAGAGCTTTTGATTCAATTGGTGTATTTCTCTTGCATAGTTCAGAAAGTGTTAAACATTCGAAACTAAATAACTGTGTATTTTGATTTAAAAGGAGTATTTGGCAAATTATGAAGAACAAAATAACAGTATAGAAATACATCATTGCCCTGCGAATTTTTAAAGTACGTTTGTTCAGTCACAAATAGGCTTAGCATAGTGAGGTAGTTAAGGCGCTCGACTCGTCATTTGAAGGTCGCGGGTTCGAAGTTCCGTCGCACCAAACATGCTCGCCCTTTCAACTGTAGGGATGTAATGATGTGTCAATCAATTGAAGTATTCAATCGTAAAAGAGTAACCCAAGACTTGGCGATGACCTATAATGACTAGCTGCCTTCCCTCTAGTTTTATACAATTAAATTATGGCAGATAACCCTCGTGTAGCTTTGCGCGAAATTCAAAAGGAAACATACAAACAGAAATTTAGAAGATTTATAAAGCAAAATAATCAGTAGTGTCGTTAATATTATATTTTTAAAATAATAAGTTGTTTTCAATGGATTAATTCATTCATTTTTGTTTCTGAATTTCGCACAAAGATACTCGAACGCTATCTGTGCTAGCCATCCCTAATTTAGCAGTGTAAGACAAGAGGGTGGGCAGCTAGTCATCACCACCCACTGCCAACTCTTTTACCAACGAATAGTGGGATTGACCATCACATTATAACGCCCCACGGTTGGAAGGGCGAGCATATTTGGCGCGACCGGGATGCGAACCTGCGACCCTCAGATTACGAGTCGCACTCTTTACGCGCTTGGCCATGCCGGACCATTCGTGCATGTAGGCGTAGTTGAAATGTTTCAAAACTCGTCACACTACGAGTACATCTCGATTGTAACAGCAGAACACATTTTCAAAAGTTATCAATGTTACTTGATAGAGTGGTGCTTACTTGTGTCAGTATAAATTACTATTTATGTTTTATCCATACTTTATAGTATTCTTCATGTAGTAAGAAACATTTAACTATGCATGATATTCTAATTTCTGTATAATGAAATAAGCATTCATTTTTACAATTTTACAAAGATTAGAAACATATGTTAATCCATTGTGTTTGTTTTTCTCAAAGCACAATAATTTTATCACTAGAATTTAGTTATGTTTTTACATACCAGTATATTACATATTCTATTGATACTTCTTTTATTATTTCAGTGCTTCAGCAGCTGTATATAAAGCGAAAGATAGAGAAACAGGGTGGACAGTTGCTGTAAAGAAGATAACTTTATCGCAGCAATTATACAAAGAAGATGTAATTACAGAACTATTAGTCCTCCGTGAAATAAAACATCCTAACGTAATCAGCTACCTAGACAGCTACCTCATAGGAGATGAACTCTGGGCAAGTATTCTTAGTGTTACATATTAGTGAATTCTCTTGTATTTTCAAGTTTACATTCCATAGAGTGCACGTTTAGGTACTAATCGTTATTAAACATAGTAAGTCAATTTCGAGCAACAGTATTGGTTTGTGAATAGTTACCCACATTATTCTTACAGGTTTGCTTTTTAGAAATCTTGTTTTAAATAATACATGATTGGAAGACAATATTCTAGATGAAAAATCTAACTCTTCTAGAGTTACTTTAATTTTTACCTCGTGAAAAATTATTTTGGTATTGGTATTTGTTTTACATATATGATTACTGACAGAATCTTAAGTTAGGAACAAATATTATGTCTCATTGTTTATGAGAGATTTTACTAAAGAATAAAATGTAAGTGAAATTTTAAATTGTGTTTATTTAGGTAATCATGGAATATTTGGGAATCGGCTCTTTGGATAATGTCCTGACCAAAACCCGTTTATCTGAACATGATATATCAGCAATTTGTAAAGAAGTATGTTATATTGACTGTTATGAATAGAGATTTTGTAATTTTGTTTGCTAACAGATGTCTAATGATTACAGTTTATTTAAAGGTCTGTTCAAAATTATTGCAGTTAGTTTCCCATGTCTGTTTTGCAAGCATTACTATATTAATAACATTGCTTATATATAATAATAATAAAAGCATGTGTCTATGCGTGTATGTTAAAGTCATAGCTTGAAGAAGAATGAACCCAAAAACCAAATATTTTGCACATGTACCAAGATGCTCCTGAGTGTACGCACCTGAGTGTTACTTTTCCACGTACCTGTGCATCTATTTTAGGAGGCAAAGTAACAAAAACCACAAATAACACGAGCGGTTTGTTGCATCACAAAAGAAATCACAGAGAGACAAACACATGTGAGCAGGTGTATATATGGATCTTTTTAAAGAAGGAAACTATCAAGATATCTGCATCGAAAAGAAGTTATTCCCTATATAACAAATTTTAATATATAGAGAAGTCAAGGCAAGAATTATTTTTTATGCTAAAATGGTTTCTAAATTTTCACCATAATAGTACAGTACAGTAGAGATGGATGGATTGAGCCATTCTTGAGGACCATGCCATTTTATTATGAGTTTGTTTCCATTCCATGCAACCAGAAATGACAGTCATGTATGACCAATGCGTTTCTAACGAGGAGTGACCATGTGCCATGATACATGGTTAGTTAACGTCTGTCACTTGGAATATAACAATGTGATAACCTGAGTACAGCTGAATACTTTCATTTATAAAACGACACTGAATGTATAGTAAAGCCGATGGGATTTACTAACAGTCCTTTTTAACAATGGCTTCCATGTCATGTCACTAAGTTACAGAAGTATGTTTTAATATCGCTGTCATTCTGTGTACTGAAAATACATGAAATGAAACATCTACATAACAAAACTGGAAACTATTTGTTGATATTTTTCAATTTAGAATCTTCACTGATTAAAGAAGGTTTTTATTGTCGGTGATATAACAGAAAACACCTTAACTCGGAAATGATGCGAGTTTAAAATTGCCCAGGGGCAATTACTGAAGGTGGTTGGTCTCAACCTAAAAGGCCACGCTTTTCTCGTAGCCAGTTTAATGTTAGGTGTTCCAGTGGCAGTAATAACTTTTTCATCTTGGCAGCAGATGGTAAAACAACTGATATATCAACCCAATCTAAGCTTGGTATTTCTGCTATTTATAAATTATATATATTTGAACTATTGAAAACAACAAACACACTGAATTAAAATTATAGTGATATTTAAAAGTATTTATCTTTGAAATAAATTTACATCTCATGTAGGTTCTTCAGGGAATAGAATATCTTCACGTTAACAGTGTAATACACAGGGACATCAAAAGTCAAAATATATTAGTTGGTATGGACTGGAGCATAAAACTAGGTAAACTTTAAGACATATAATATCAGGTTTGGTTATTAGAAAAAAAAGTTGACTGCAGGTGTTTTCTTTTTACAGATTCCTAATAATTTGTCCAATGTTACTGAAAATCAGGGGTGTCTAAAACCCTTCAGGATTATCTTTTATACACATCTAATTTGTAGCCAAAATGTAGAAATTAGTTGAATATGTAAAAGGAAATACACCTGCAGCTATCTTGTTTTACAATAATTTTGAGCTTGTACAATATTTTAGTAATTTACAGCATTTAAATTGCAATATTTAATAAGTTTTATACCATTTGTATAGATATTTTCATAGAAACTTTTGTCTCTCACCATCCAGCCAAACTGATAAGCTATCTTATTGAACAAAATCTTTTTTGGCTCTGACATGTAGGAGACAAAAGATAGATTTGAAATGATGTTTTCGACACGCCACTGGTATTGAATCACAATGGACAAACTGAGAATAATGTAAAATAAAAACACACCATCTTCACTTAGCTTGTTTTTATTAGAATTTTGAAATCAGTTGGTTTTCAATATTGTGCCAGCATTCAGTGCTTGTGCAATGATTTTTGTTATTAAAGTCATTACTTTCATTCCTACGTGAACAGAAACACATATATTATGAAGATGTTGATACGTTACATGGAAATCATGTTTACTCAGAAATAAAAAATATTCACGTATAAGAATTAGTGTTTCCAGTTCTCATGTTCAGTACAATATTAATGTACAATACATTCAGTACAATATCAACTACATAGCATAGCTATGTATTACTCTTTAATAAATGTGTATATAATTTGACAAGTAAGCCTGGTTTTACGTATGTTTACTTGCAATGACACAGTCATGTGCCAAGTAATTTTCTAGCCTCCTTTACTGAAATAAATTGCCATATATTACTTGGAGGTGTTTAAATAAATAGAATTTAAAGAAGAAAATAATTTTACTTTTATATTGTTTTTATGACTATTTACCTAAGATATTTGGAAATTATAAAATAATTTATTGGACGTTACATTTTTTTTTAATACAAGCGTCTTCGAAACACATTTGAGTAAGAATTTTGTTCTGAAAATAAGTGCGAAACACGAATAAAAAGAACAGATTTGTAGCAATATTTTGTTCGTTGACAAGATTTATTTGGATGATTAATTGTTTCTATTTTTCTATCAAAATTTGCAATAGAAACAACACAAATCAAAATTACAGTTAACTGTTTGAATATTTCTGTTGTCAATTTATCTTTAACAAATGATAGTAGAATTTTATTTCATTATAAATTATGTGTCTGATTATTGAAAAGATAGTTTTGTTACATCGGTAATTTGACAGGAGGAGAATAGGCACGAAGAATGTTATCTTTATGTTGTCGTGCTCTCATAAAAGGATATCATACAACTGGCTGAAAAAAGTAGTTTTAACAATTTAAAAATTTTACTATCTAAGTTGATCCTAACATGCTGACTACAAAACTGTAAGAATTATTAATATACTTTAAATTCATTTTGTCAGGCTAACTTGAAATTCTTTCTAAATCATTTTGTTTTCATTTTCACTCAAATGAAAATTTTATTCTTGGTTCTTTTCATCATGTAGCTGACTTTGGATTATGTGCCGTTATAACATCACAAGAAAGTAGAAAAACATCAACGGCCGGCACTCCGTACTGGATGGCACCTGAAATCGTTAAAAACAAAAAATACGGATGCGAAGTCGATATATGGTCTTTCGGGATCACAGTTATTGAGATGATACAGGGAGAGCCTCCTTATTGTAATGAAGATCCCCTCATGGTAAGTGTTGCCAACCAGACCGTACAGCCATGGAGAAAAATTAGATTGAATTTCAACTTTCTCCTTATTTGAATGTACTTTCCTTTTTGTATGTAAATACTTTGATGAGTTGAGAGTAGAAAATTATGATTGAATAAATCTATAAGAGTTTCCTTCTGGATAAATTTAAAGTATTTCGTATAAATTTCAAGATCTTTTAAGAATTTGGGTAAATTAATGCTTGCGTTAGTTAAAGAGAAATGTTTCTGTAATAATATTACTCATAAAAATTATCATTGTTTCGCAATACCCAACTTCTTAATAGTGAGATTTCGTTTACTTGAATACACAAATGATTGTATAATTTAGTTGAAATGTCTTCCAGCAACTCTAATAAGAAAAGACAGAACAAGGCTTGCCCATTAATCACACATATAGATATACATAAAGTCATGATGTCCCATTTCTTTTTCAGCTATTTGATCTCATAGCGAAAAATGGGAAACCTGATATTAAAGGAAAAGATAACATTTCTCTCGTATTCCAAGATTTCTTGGAGAAGTGTTTACAAGTCGACGTACGGAAACGATATACAGCTTCGGAACTCTTGAAGGTATGTCGTGAATTACTGTTACTTCACTATTTTATTTTGTTTTGCTTTGAACCTATTACCCTAATGACATACATCAAAAAGCAATATTAATAAGTCGAAGAATTCGTTGTTGTGCTTGCATGTTCATTTTACAGTTTGAGTACATCGACTTCAAACACCACTGCATAATTTATCATTTTTATTTTGTAATATCCATCAATCCCATACAATATCACATTTTACTGCTGAAAAATTTACCTGACTTGACGTCAAGATATATGGTGTACTTAATAGCGATTGGGGAACAATTCAATTCTAGAGCAATTTGTCAGAAAGTCCAGCTGGCATCACATAAAGCTTTTATGCAAGTTCTATAATTTCCTAACAATCCTTCATGCCTTGGGAGCTGTGACATGACAACAAAACTTAATGTATGGTGTTAAACACTGTTTTTATGAAGGTTTATTTGTGGGTTGCTATTAAATTTATTCTTCTCAGTATATAAATGTTTTATATGCTAAGTTCTCTGTTAAGACACTGCATGTGGTTCTATGACAGTTATTTCAATCCCTATATTTCATTCAAGCATGAATTCTAAAGAATACTGATTATTCTTACGCTGGTTCATTCAGTTGTCAAGAGGGATCAGTGAAGCGTTACCATTGTGTTGAAATCTACAATCAGTTACCGCATGGGAGAATTATATCCGTAAAATGGAAATAATGACAAAATATTATCTTGTCGTAGCACTTTT